>NC_092340.1:39439270-39746041 GCF_046630445.1 Rutidosis leptorrhynchoides
CACTACACTCTATATCAATTTTAGTGGTTAATCGTTTAAGCGTAAGCTGAAAATTAGTGATTAATTCTTCAAAAGTCTTTATTAAAGTGTCGAACTTGTTCTGGCATTCTATGACTTGAAGGTTTATCATATATTTCTTTTTCATAAATTCAACTAAAATTTCCTTAGAGTGGAGAGTAGGTTTGTGCAACGGGAATATTATATTATGCTGCGAGCTATTTTGCTGTTTGTGTGCCCATCTAGGGTAAGGATACCTTAGATTGGTTCTAGTAGCATCGGAGTTTCTAAGAATTGGTAAACTTTAAAGAGTGAGGGTGAGATCTTGTAACCTGGTTTCCAGCATTTTTACCGTATGAGCGAAGGCGTCATCCTTCTCAGCAGCTTCATTGTTCCAATCTTTCTGTTGTGCAGCTATTGTGTCCAAGAGATTCCATGCTTCATCTACTGTTCGGGACATGAAATTGCACTTGTTCCAATGATATAGGTTCGTGAATCCGAGGCCAACTCTGCACTTGTTCAGTGCCATCATACACATAATTATTATGAAATATAGTATTGTGAGTTCATTTGATTCCCTTTTACTCTTTACATTTTTGGGACTGAGAATACATGCGCTGTTTTTATAAATGCTTTATTAAATGTTTCTGAGATATATTTTTGAACTGAGAATACATGAACTACTTTTATAAATGATTAACGAAATAGACACAAGTATTCAAAACTACATTCTATGATAGGATTATTTGGATTCAGAGGTTCGATTTCTATAAAGATTGTATTATCGATCATCGGTGAGATGATTTTGCATTGCACTACGCACTAGCTACTGAAATGGTTCGATTTAGTAGTTAGTAACTGATGTTTTAGCAGAGGGGTATAAAATACTATTAATTTTTAGTAGGAAATACTATTAAATACGATACAATTTTACACAAGATATTTATTTATTTAGAGAATGGATATACTTAAACCTTGCTACAACACTTATAGGCAGTGTACCTAATCGTACAGTAGTGTAGTTTTTAGTAAGTCCGGTTCGTTCCACAGGGAAAATCTTTAAACAAAGCTTAACGCTATATTAGTTTACTTTTATAAAAATACAAATATATATATAAGTAATATTATTATTATAAAGGGGGGTTTTTACCGTTTAATGACCGGTTTGTCGATTTTAAAACTTTAGTCGCAATTAAAACCAAATGTAAAATATTAAAAATAAATACAAGACTTAAATTAAAGCGTAAAGTAAATAACGATAATGAAATTGCGAATAATAAAAGTACGATAAAATAAATTTGCGATAATTAAAAAGTACGATAATTAAAAGTGCAATTAAATACAATAACAATAAAAATGCGATAATTAGAAGTGCAATTAAATATAAAATAAAGGAAATTAAATATGAAATAAAAGAATTATGCTTATTTAAACTTTCGTAATCATGATGTTTGACGTGTTGATTTTTAGTTTATTCCCATGGGTTAATTGTCCTTTGTCCTGGATTATTTAATATGTCCGTCTGGTTTTTGTCCATAACAGTCCATCAATCATAAATATAAAGTGCGAGTGTCCTCGTCAAATTATCCTTATACCCGAAGTTAAATATTCCAACTAATTGGGGACTTAAACTGTAACAAGATTTTAATACTTTGTTTAATAATTACACCAGGATGTCGACTGAGTGTAACCCAAGGTTTTAATATTTTGTTATCAATTATACCAAGTGTCCTTGTACATAATTTCACCCCTGTTTTAATTATTCTAGTGGCTATTAATCCATTCCCGTGTCCGGTTAAATGAACGATTATTCGTACATATAAATACCCTTCCCATCGTGTCCGATCGAGTGTATATGGTAATTTATAGGGACGCCCAATTGTAAATCTTTATATTAACATTAACAAACTATCATTTAGTTAAACAAATATAAAGCCCATTAATAGCCCATAGTCTAATTTCCACAAGTGTCGTTCTTTTGTCCAAACCCCAATTATGGTACAAAGCCCAATTACCCAATTTTAGTAATTAGCCCAACATCATGATTACTTCGGATTAAATAAGCATAATAATAACTTAGCTATGAGACATTAAATTAAAAATGTTGAACATAACTTACAATGATTAAAAATAGCGTAGCGTTACACGGACAGAATTTCGACTTACACCCTTACAACATTTGCTAACATACCCTTATTATTAGGATTTAAAATTAAAATTAAAATTAAAATATAAATTATATATATATATTTACGTATATATTGAGAGAGAGATAGATTATGGATGATGAAAATGATCAGAATTCGGTTGGCTTTATAGGGAATTGAGTTCAGGGGTACTCCGCGACTCGCGGCAACTTTTGCCTTCAAACTCCGCGAGTCGCGGAGTTTGAAAATACAGCTCACCAACTTTGGAGTCTTTCTTGCCGACGGATTTTTATTATTTATATAATATATAAATAATTATAAGAATTATTTAAATATTATATTATATTTATGTGCATAGTTGACTTGTAATTTTTAGTCCGTTGCGTCGAGCGTTGAGAGTTGACTCATGTCCCGGTTCCGGATTTTCGAACGTCCTTGCGTACAATTTTATATTTTGTACTTTGCGTTTTGAATCTTGTACTCTTGTAATTTCAAGACGTTTCATATCAATAATTGGAACCTCTTTGATTGTATTTTGTACTTTTGAGCTTTTTGGTCGTTTGCGTCTTCAATTCATTGAATCTGTCTTTTGTCTTCACCTTTTATTATTTAAACGAATATCACTTTTAAATAGAACAATTGCAACTAAAAGCTTGTCTTTCTTGAGAAATAATGCTATGAAATATATGTTCGTTTTTAGCATTATCAGTAACGGTGAGATAATTTTACATTGCACTACGCACTAGCTACCGTTTTAGCTACCCTCGGTGAGATGATTTTGCATTGCACTACGCACTAGCTACCATTATAATATTGTTTATGGTTCGATTTAGTAGTTAGTAACGGTGAGATGATTTTGCGTTTCACTACGCACTAGCTACCGTTTTTGCTACCCTCGGTGAGATGATTTTGCATTGCACTACGCATTAGCTACCTGATATGCCACTAACGGATGGTTTTATTTGTACGGTGTCGTTAAGTCGCAGGATGTCCGATTCGGTAGCACACAGTGTCTTCGTTTATTTATATTTTGCGGGTCCTAAATTTACTTTTACTTTCTAAGGTGTAAAAGGTGTAAGTTAACCTAGTGTCGTATTGTTATGTTGATTAACGAATTGAATATCAAGTGGATAATTGTCTTTTAGTTAAATTACCTGGATAAAAGATAGTAGTTGATTTTAGCTAAAGGTCCTAAATGCAGAAAAGTAAATAAAGTGGAAGGATATCCGGAGTATGCAGATCAGGGAAATGTTGACCAAGATATCAGTATTGGGTTAGGGAAAGGTAATTATGCTTATGTTAAGACTATGCTTGGAATGATGTAGATCTGGTTGGATGAGCCAATTACACAAACCTACTTATCTCTGAACTCTCGGTGTTCTCTTTGAGCAGTGAGAAGTATGTCACTTGGTCATATAACTGAAGTGTAACAATACCTCGGAGGTTATCTTCAGTAGAGTACTAGGTTTATTAGTGAGTTAAGCTCTAATCCTAAACCTCGTTATCAGTTTAGGTAACTGAATAACAACGTGCCGTGTTGATTGAACACTGATCACAAACGGAAGGAGTCCGTCGGTTTAAGTTGGAAAAACCTTAAATGGAAACTAACAACCATTCCATCATACTAATGAGATCTCAACAATTCAAACATTATACAACATCACAGTTAATATACTGATAGTGAAGCAGATAGAAACCTAATGAATACCTAACAGTTGGTATGACTAAGACCTAGGGCAACAATCAAACAAGAACATGCAATAGGCTTGGGTCATACAGTAAAGCCACTAACTAGATCTTAACAGCTCCTAATAGGTCTCTTCGGAACAGTCAATAGGCATACTAGGTCATTCATGTCTCAATTCCTAAGTTCCGTGTCCTAAAAGTGCATTAGATGCCTCTCGGGAACTCCGGCCATACCAAGTTCATAGAATCTTCAGATACAGTATAACCAGGGGTCTTAATCCTATGAAGTATCTAATTTCGTATAGGTGGACAAGTCCTGATCACAACCTAGGTTGGTCAATCCTTAAGATGCTAGCATACAGATCTATCAGACTTCCTAGTTCAGTATTATAACAGTAATCGTACTAAATTAACATAATTACGCTAATCCAAAATTTTATCATGGCAACATACAGATAAATTAAGCTATCATGGCAATATCAGAACGCATTATTAAACATAAAAAGTAAGAATACATGTTTAATACAAAAGACAAGCGTTTCGGATAAAAACCTGAAAAGGCTGAACAAATCTGCCCGAGATCGCAGGGACTCGCCGGGATATCCTCCGGAAAATAAAAGCTAAGCTAGCTACTACTAAAACTAACTAAAATATTGAAAATATAAAATGAATTGCAAGTTTTAGTGTGTTGGAATGGATGGAGAGAGCCCTTTAAATAGACCTCATTTTTGCCTGCAAACGGCTGGCAGGCCGTATGGCAGGCCGTTTGCATGGCAAGCCGTATCAAGGGGCCGTTTACTGGACCATTTGGCAGGTCGTACCCCATACTGGCAGGCCGTATGGCAGGCCGTTTTTGGTGCTGGTCAGCCTTGATTCACTGGATCGTAACTTGATTTCTTATCTTTCACCGTTTTCGCTCTAGAATCTTCGTTTTAGCTCCGTTTTACTTGATTCTTTTTACATCGCCTTTGTAATTACTTAATCTACAAAATCAACTGAAAAAGCGATAATTTTTCTGACAAAGTTTTAGTCTTTATTGTTCTAGGGATTAATTTAGGGGTAAAAACGTGACTTTTTACCCGATATCACTACCGTTGTAAAATTATATTGTATTAACTACCACGGTGAGATGATTTTGCATTGCACTACGCACTAGCTACCATTGGTTAGTTGTTTTGGAAGGTTCCGGTGTTCTTCATATGAATGATTTTATAGCAGGAGTAGAGCTGCACATATTGTTTTTCTAAATATACGTATCTTGTGGTCTATTAAAATATTGAAATAATTGTTATGATAAACCTATGAACTCACCAACTTTTTGGTTGACATTTTAAAGCATGTTTATTCTCAGGTATGAAAGAAATCTTCCGCTGTGCATTTGCTCATTTTAAGGATATTACTTGGAGTCGATCATCGCAATGGAAATAAATGTTGATGACTTCGTCCAGATGGATTAGGACGGGTCTCTACAGTTGGTATCAGAACGGTGGTCTTAGCGAACCAGGTCTTGTATTAGTGTGTCTAACTGATAGTTGTTTAGATGCATTAGTGGGTCTGGACTTCAACCGTGTCTGCATGTCAAAAGTTTTGCTTATCATTTTGTGTCAAAAATTACCTGCTTACCATTCTTAGTCTAGACACATCTTACTGCATTGATTTCATAAATAGTGTATAGATAAAAATTCATATCTTAGCGTATCTGTTACTATTACCTTTGCCTGACAGCTTTCGAAATTTTCTCCGTAATCTGAGAAATCTTTATGCTATATATATAGATATTCTATGTAATTAGAATACCATCCGATAGCCGGAAATCATTTCATATCGAAAAATCCTTTTCGCTCGTATGAAATGGAACTCGTCACTACTTCAAGTTCTTCGGATTCCGACAGCTATTCCGATATAGATTTCCACTCGAGCTCCAAAAGCAGTGTAACCGGAATGAATCAACCAATCAGCCATCATCAATTCTGGATGAATTGGGGCTGAGTTCATAGTTGACTTAATCAATGGAAACGAGAAGAAGGCGATCCTTTCCATTAACCAAATTGCCCACTTGGCGAAGAACCTAAAGCACTTACCGGTGAACCAGTCCGAAACACCATTTTCACTCTCATTTTAAGAATAGCTGGCAACGATTACATAATATCTTCAATTCTAAACCTTATTCATCAGTTCCTCCCAACCGACAATCATCCCGGTGTGATAGAAGAAGTCAACGAACTTCGCGCTCGAGTAATCAATTTAGAAAATATGGTGCAAAACTTACCAGCTTCCGCAACATCACCAGCACCAACAGTACCACCAACAACCCAAGTTTCAACATCACATGCCTCAACATCACAACTTATACCTCGAACCTAATCATTGTTCTACCTATCGTTCTACGTCATATATCTTCATTCTACCTGACGATTATGTAATCTCTAATGTTTTAGAGATTATGTACTCTAGTTCTAACCGTAAATCATATGAGTTTAATATCATATTAACTCATTAAATCCATGATTACATATGAAGAAATTATATATGTAAGTATATTTTCATAAAGATTGTAATTAAAAGTTCTTTTGTACAAACTGTTAATGATGAAAATATTTTAACGGGTAGGTAATACCCGAGGAATATTTAGATTTCACATTAATAAGTTGTACTGTACATTCTTTGAATCAGATTCAACAGTTATTTACTATCCTACTTACATCCACAGATATACGAATCCGTTCACCGCAGAATGACCATTTTCATTCAATTTCATATTTGGATTTTTACTTATCAGAATCCAACAAGTGGCATAATGAAGAAAACATTGGACAAAATAAAATTTGCTAGAAACAAACAAATTAACTATGAGAAATTTTGTTAAGAATTCACGCTAACAAAATCCTAGCTAACTGTTCCTAGCTAACTGTTAATTCCTTATTACATTTATTTATCGCAATTTTAATTCTCGCAATTTTATTTATCGTCATTTAATTTCTGTTATTTATTTTTCGCACTTTATTTATCGTCATTTAAATACTGTTATTTACGCATTTTAAATATCGGGACACGTATACAAGGTTTTGACATATCATATCGACGCATCTATATATATTATTTGGAATAACCATAGACACTCTATATGCGGTAATGTTCGAGTTAGCTATACAGGGTTGAGGTTGATTCTAAAATAATATATATACTTTGAGTTGTGATCGAGTCTGAGACACGTACACGGGTCACGACACATATTAATTAATTCAAATATTATGTATTAAACTATATATGAATTATTGAACTACTAACTATAGACTATTAATTGTGGACTACTAACCTTGGACAATTAAAATGAATTAAAATATTGATTATAACATATGGAACAAAACATTTCTTCAAGTTGCCACTTGACTTCATCTTAAACCTCATTTGTATCTTAACGATTACAATCTGCGTCCAAACCTTTCATGATTCTTGAAAACACCTCAATCGAGAGGATGAACCAACCGCACTTCATCTACAGAAGAAAAGATTTATGCATATAATTATGCACCTGAAAAACTCTCAGAAACTGAGTAAACGTTTAACACGTATATGTGCTAATTCCTTTAGCGTTGTTATTACCGAAAATAACTTTGCAATCCCTTTCCAAAGTAGCCAATTTTGTCACAGCTTCAACAAATCAATTTCGACTTTTCATTCGAATAAACTTTATTATAACTTTGATATATAAGTTTCCTTTTATCATTGTTAACCTTTTATATTCTGCAATATTATCAACAGATGTACCAGCAACCTCGTTACTCCTTGGCTTCAATCTCTTCGACCAATCACTATATTTATCTATTGAAGTCTTATCATGAACTCATCAGCATCTTGTAACGATAATTACCATACCAAATATCGAGAGGCATCAATCGATAATCTCGAATTTCTCAGCGATTCTACGACAACAATATATATATATATATATGTATATACATATATATATATATATATATATATATATATATATATATATATATATATATATATATATATATATATATATATATATATATATATATATATATATATATATATATATATATATATATATATATATATATATATATATATATATATATATATATATATATATATATATATATATATATAACTAAAAACTGGTTTGATTACCATTATGTGTTCATTATATGTTTTAATATATATAAATGATATATGTTCGTGAATCCGAGGCCAACTCTGCACTTGTTCAGTGCCATCATACGCATAATTATTACGAAATACAGTATTGTGAGTTCATTTGATTCCCTTTTACTCCTTAAATTTTTGGGACTGAGAATACATGCGCTGTTTTTATAAAGGCTTTATTAAATGTTTTTTAGATATATTTTTGAACTGAGAATACATGAACTGATTTTATAAATGATTGACGAAATAGACACAAGTATTCAAAACTACACTCTATGATAGGATTATTTGGATTCAGAGGTTCGATTTCTATAAAGATTGTATTATCGATCATCGGTGAGATGATTTTGCATTGCACTACGCACTAGCTACCGAAATGGTTCGATTTAGTAGTTAGTAACGATGAGATGATTTTGCATTGCACTACGCACTAGCTACCGTTTTAGCTACCCTCGGTGAGATGATTTTGCATTGCACTACGCATTAGCTATCGTTGTAAAATTATATTGTTTTAACTACCACGGTGAGATGATTTTGCATTTCACTACGCACTAGCTACCGTTGGTGAGTTGTTTTGAAAGGTTCCGGTGTTCTTCATATGAATGATTTTATAGCAGGATTAGACCTGCACATATTGTTTTTCTAAATATGAGTATCTTGTGGTCTATTAAAATATTGAAATAATTGTTATGATAAACCTATGAACTCACCAACCTTTTGGTTGACACTTTAAAGCATGTTTATTCTCAGGTATGAAAGAAATCTTCCGCTGTGCATTTGCTCATTTTAAGGATATTACTTTGAGTCAATCATCGCAATGGGACCAAATGTTGATGACTTCGTCCAGATGGATTAGGACGGGTCTCTACATAAGAGGAAAAGCGAGTAGCGATATATCACAAGGGAAGCACAAAACACGATCCATTATAAAACACCAAATTAATCAAAACCAAAGTATTAACCAATTCCGGTCCTTGTGGTTATTTCCTTATCATAAGTTAATGGTTTCGAGATTCATTTGCTCCACTCAAGGTTGATATTTTTATTCAAGTTAGAAAACCATTCAAGGCTTTTAAGTTGAATTTCCTTGAGAACCAATGCACTCGTTAGCTTTGTTTTAGAGAAACTGGCCAAGTTCTCAAATCATGTACACCGTGACCCATTCAATAGCTTGCCAAAGTAGTTTACCTATGGGTGAGGAAAACGAGTGGCCTTTACCAAGAAAAGCACCGACAAATTGAAAATTAAGGGTTGGCCCAAATTTCCACCAATTGAACACGTGCACCATATGTTCGTGTTGCTTTAATGGTAATATATATTAATACACATAATTGAGTGGCACATTCCTATTGGTTGGGTTGAAAGTGAACAGTGACGGTGACATCATCTTTTTAAAAAAAAAAAAACTTTAGTGCCTCGTTTGGCACACAAAGTTCAATAGAATTTCGTCGGAAATAGAATTGATTTAGACACGCGTCGTTTCTATATTTAATTCCAATTCCGCCGGAATTCTATTGAATCTCGTGAGGCAAATGAGGCCTAAGTTTTTTTACCCATTTTATTTTGTTCATTTGCTTCTATTTTTCTCTCTCGGTTTTGTCTTTTAAATTTAACAAACTTTTTTCTCCGCAACGCTCAAATCTCTAACTCGTTCATATAAATTTAGTTGGATGTTTATTGTAGGTATTAAATAACATATTTTTTAAGGCCCAGTTTTTATCGTGTTTTGAGTTAATCCAACAATTTTATTATAGACTAAAAATGCGGTTATAATATCAGATAAATTTTTTAAATATTGGGTTTTTATCAAATATACCCTTACTAACTTCAATAATCACATATTTACCCAACTAAACAGGATTATATCATATATGCCCATTATTAACCTCTATATATAACATATTTACCCATTTAAAAAGGATAATATTATATACGCCCATTTTAAACATTATATTCATCATATATATCCATAATCAAAATTGTAATCTACTAATTTACTTTTACAAATATTTTATAAAATGATTCAGAGAGCTTCGTCCAGATACTTGGTAAACTAAATAAACATAAGTGATGTGTCAATTATAATTGTAACAACTATAATATTTACAGTATTGTAAGAATTTTCATATATTCTGAGCGACTTTCAGGATATTTTAATTTCCTATTCGTTTTAGGTAATTGACTCATTTATTATATTTGACTCATTTATTATAGAACACAACTACGATCAACCCGAGTAAATGTGTTGAACTTATCACCTAAAGTAAGTACTAAGTAGTACCAAATTATAAATTGGACATTATTGATGTCAACCAAATAAAAAAATAGACGTTTAAAATATGAAGTCCAAGTAAAAGTAATTGGAAAACAAATCAAGTATAAGAAGAAGCAAATATACAGTATATACATCACAGTTCTCCTCATGAGTTATTCTACATCTAATGTCAGGAAGTAACAATTAATCTAAGAATATAATGAAGACACTGAACATGATCATGATTTATGATTTATTGAATATGATGATTTATCGAACATGATTTATTGAAGACATATAATGTCAACCAAGTAAATTACTCCGTAGTAGATTGCTTTTGTGATAGATTTAATAAATGGGTATGTATGATGAATTTTTGTGTTAAAAATAAGCATATATGAAATTATTTTTTTTAAGTGGATAAATATGTTATATATATATAAAGGTTAATAATGGGCATATATGATATAATCAAGTTTAAGTGGGTAAATATGTGATTATTAAAGTTATGAAGGGTATACGTCAAGGTGACCCTATCTCGCCTTTTCTCGTCATCATCGTCGCCGAAGGTCTCAACATTCTCACCAAACGGGCATTAACTAATGGACACCTTCGAGGAATCAATGTTGGTAACGACAACATCACTGTTACCCACCTTCAGTACGCCGACGACACTATTTTCTTCGGGGAATGGAGTAAAAGAAATACCAAAAATATCTCCAAGCTCCTCAAATGCTTCGAGAGAATCTCTGGACTCAAAGTCAACTTCCGAAAAAGTAAACTTTATGGTATCGGAACTACTCCTCACGAATCTGAAGATATGGCGAATTATATTGGGTGTTCTTCCGGTACCACTCCCTTCACATATCTTGGCCTCCCCATCGGTGTTCCCACTTCACATCCTTCCTCTTGGCAACCAATCGTGGAAAAGTTTGATAAAAGACTATCCGATTGGGCGGCAAAATCCGTCTCTTTTGGCGGCCGACTTACCCTCATTAAATCAATCCTAAGCAGCATACCACTTTACTACTTCTCTCTCTTCCACGCACCGTCCTCCATCCTTAACCTCCTTGAAGTCAAAAGACGAAATTTTTTTTGGGGTGGTTCATCAACAGAAAATAAAATCAACTGGATAAAATGGGATCTAATACTTCTTCCTTATGAAAATGGTGGTTTAAATGTTGGCTCTCTTTTCAGCAAAAATATCTCACTACTATGTAAATGGTGGTGGCGATTTAAAAATGAAAAAAATGCTTTATGGGTCAAAGTTATTACTAGTATTTATGGGAAGGGAGGGGGGTTGGGATCTAACGTTTCTTGCAGGAACATTTCAGGTCGCACAGTTTGGAAAGAAATCATCAAAGCAGGAAACATCGCAGATAGCACGGGCTCCTCATTCTCCTCTGCCATCACAAAATGTCTCGGAAGCGGTGATACCATTGAATTCTGGAATGACATTTGGTTTGGTTCGGAATGTTTTAGCACTCTTTTTCCAAGATTATACAGGCTTGAGACCAAAAAAGAAGCATCAATCGCTGAAAGAATCACACACATCAACGGTTCCTCATCGGGTAATTGGTGTTGGACAAGGCCTCCAACTGGACGAGTCCTCAACGAACTTACAGAACTAAATAACATAGTATCTTCCATTGCACTTTCAGATAAACCCGACTCTTGGAAATACACTCTCGACCCTTCCGGAACATATACTACCAAATCATTGGCACACTTGATAAACACTCTAAAGTTTGGTGGTAACGCTCTTAGCACATCGATTCCTCGAAACAAACTCTTGCCCCAAAAGGTCTACATTTTCATATGGAGAGCCTTCCAAAATAAGATACCGGTTAGATTCGAATTAGACAAACGGGGTATTGATCTCGACTCCATTCTATGCCCCCTATGCGATGTTGACATAGAAACCACCGAACACATTCTCGGACTTTGCCCTAATTCGGCCCTCATATGGAAACTCATACTTGATTGGTGGGCTCAAGATAACACGCTAATCTCCAATCTCAACGATGTTATTATCAATAACCAAGCCTTCGCTAGCAACAACTTCGGATCCACGATATGGCAAGCAACCAAATGGATTACATGCTACATAATGTGGAAACATAGAAACTTAAAAGTATTCTCTAAAAAAGTCTGGTCTCCCGCGTCGATTCTCTCCGAGATACAAACACAAAGTTACAGCTGGATATCCAAAAGATCGCGAAAAAAGAAAACAATCGAGTGGCATCAATGGCTCATTAATCCTTCCTTCTTCGTCGCGGAACCTCCACAACGGGTCGGGATCGGCTAATGCACTCTTCCTTGCACCTCTGTAGCGCACGAAGTCTATTTCTACTATCGAGGGTTTGATTAATTGGGTTAGCTTGTGTTTAACTTTGTAGGCGCTCGATCGTCACTGTTTTCCTATCTTTCCCGGCTTGAATTTTTTCAAGTTCTTATTCCCTTTTTAGTGTTAATGGTCTTCCTACCCTTGTTTACTATAAAATCCTACAAGTTTTGTTTCTCCATTTCATAATTGTATAGATATGTATAGGACCTTGTACTTTAATATTCCGTTAATAATAATTTGCTTGCTTTTCAAAAAAAAAAAAAATAGTTTTATACCGAAACTCACATTATTATTGACATATTACACCATTTTGAAATAGAACAATCAAAATAAATACATATTTTGTCCCGAAGTTAAAGCTATTTGTTCATACAAACAATACAATACAATAAAAGTATACCGACATCATATAGAAAATTGACTTTTGATTCCATTACTTCGAACGACCTATTTTAGTTGAAAAGTGGTATCGTGTTTACTTGATATTTCTTTACCCAAACATTGTAACATGAAAGTAATTATATGCAACATGATTTGTTAGATTGATAGTAAAGCGAACCTATTAATTTATTAAATTGTGCATGTTACTTGTGTACGAGTCACTTTCATCATCGCTTTTGTATTTATCACTAAACTTTAAATACTCCCTTCGTCAGAGTTAAAAAATCAGATTTGATTGCGCATAATGTTCAAAATTTTCACAAATTTTATCTCTACCAATAAAATCTTCTCTCTAGTGAGGACTAAATTTCTATTTTAATTGGTTAAAATAGAAAATAAACACTTATAATTGAATAACTCATAATTTTTGTTGTACATCAGTTTTGAATTACCATAAAAACTAAACCACACATGCGTTCATCTTTCGTTGTTGAATTTCAAATAGAAAATAAACACTTATAATTGAATAACTCATAATTTTTGTTGTACAGCAGTTTTGAATTACTATGTGGACTAATCCACACATGCGTTCATCTTCTGTTGTTGCATAACCTACCCCAACTAAGCAACACACATATATAAGAACGAAGAAAATATTTTATTGAACGATTGACGAATTATAATCAATTACATATCTCCTATTTATAGACTTGAGATCAAGGTTGCAAAAGACGTGAGACGGGGTCGAGACGGTCGTGTCCTAAAAAGGTCGAGACGTTTGAGATGGGGCGGAGACGTACGTTGACCAAAATTGACTTTTAAATATATATAAGTATATAAATGTATATATGTATACATATTTTAAAGCCAAAAACTTTAATTAATTATTTTGTACTCATAATCGCTATCCCCGTTAATTTAATACAAAAAATTTAAACTAAAATACTACAAATTTGATCGATTTTACCCACTTTCTGGCTTTTCAGAATTTTGACCGACTTTGACCTGAATTTTGACCGTTGACTGTCATATCAGATGGTTTTCTTTGTGATGGGACGGGCTAGTCACCAGGCCGTCGCAACGAGCGTCACAACGGCCCGAGATGGGGTCTTTTGCAACAGTGCTTGAGATCGATGATCAATGATTCTTTCAAAGTCCATAATATCTAGTTTCCAAACTAATAATCTTTAGATCATGGGAACTAGATAATATCAAATAACTAAACAAATCTTTTATTATAATCCGGAGATATCAACATTGACAAAACTTTTCATCCTTATCTTCAAAGACATCACGCGTTTTCAATTGAGTCTTCTTTATTAAAACTGAGTCTGTGTTTTTCATCATGCATTTGAGTCTCTATCGGTCTGTCTTTAAATTCCAGACTCACAAATACTTAACCAATTTTACATTTGACTCATCAGATTCAAAACATGATTTATCCTAACAATAGTAACACCATATATAACTATGCTTACTTTGACCATTGTTCATGCACTTATATGTGAAAGTGCTGAAAGAACATGCAACCCTTACCTAAATCTATAAACTATTAAGCTAAATTAATATCTTTATTTGTTTTAATTTCCCGATAATCAAGAGGAAGACGTGTAGCAAAGAGGGTAGATATAGACGATTAATAAGAGTAATGACATAGGTAACCAATTTGCCACCAAACTCTTGGTTCTTAGTTTAATTACTAGCGAACCCTAGCTACTTATTGGTTTGATCTTTCAAACTCATTCATTTATGATCGATACATACATACATTAATACAATTTATGTATAGACGAAGCTTCACCCTCCAACATCCACCCCACCCCAACCCCTCCTAACCAACCCTAATAAATGTGCTCACATGTATTTTTTCTAAATATAGCTTTCACATCTTAACTATAGATTTCAATTTTCAATTTCAATATATAAACCAAAAATATACATTGAAAAATATACATGTATTGGCATATGTATTTCAAGTGTTATTTATGATACCCAACCCTAATTCTATCTAAGTTTTTTGACCCGACATCATCATGTATTCATGTTCTTCTTTCTCATAATTATGTTACTTTAAATTCATTTCATATTTCAAGAATATCAAGCTGTACATAACGTAGGATTTTAATTTCTCAACTAACTTTTTAAGTACAGAAACTAATTTAATTTATATAAACCAGTCATTTAACTATAGTTATTATAGTCATTAATTATAGTTACGAAAAGTAATAACATATACGAGTAGCTGTTATATCAGTATAATACGTACATACAATTATACAATTACAAGTACGAGTACAATTTATTGTGGAAACAAAAAAAAAATATATGTATAACTTAAATGTAATCTCTTCCATCCCGCCAAACTGAAAAACTTACACAATAGTACCCTTGTATTCAACTATTGACACTTTAAGTCCTTTTATTTTTACTTCCCAGTAACAAGCAAAAGTAAAACAAGATCCTGAAGAAGAAACCCCAAGCAACTGTAATCCAAAAGCATTCCCATTTGCTCAAATCAGTGACCCCTTGTTGTTTCAATAAGTCAGCGCCAGTGGTCAAACATGTTGTACTCGTGATGTTAAACCCTAATGTTTCACTCATGTTTTCCAACAACTTCAATTTCAATGAGTCATCCGCAACGGCTAGAGGGCTGCCATCGAAAATTTGAGTCCCCCGAACGAAACATTTAAGAGGATCTTGAAACTCGTTGTGTAAAACCGCTTCATACGGATACTTCACTAATGAAATGTAGTGAAACCAAATCCAGTAATCGGGAATTCGATCACGATTAATGAAGAAGCCACTAAAGAGAAGAAAGTAAGCAAGGAGCGCTACAACAACCACATATCCGATCATAACATGAGGGACAATGGCCGATAAAAATGTCACGAATGAACTTCCGGCCCAAAACGAGGCCATAATTATACCAAAGTAAAAAAAGAAACCAGACGCGCCCCCATCGAGTCCAACTGCCCAAAAAGTGATTACTGCGAATGCCAGTGAAAGGACCACGAGTGCAGGAACCGCCACAATCGAATGTGATAAAACATACGAAGATCGTCTGTAAGCATTGTACGCGGTTTCTCTCATAAAAATAAACTTTTCCTGAATGAAAACAGGTAACGCGTCAGCACAAGTGTAGAACGTTGTGGACATCGCGAAAGCAAAGAATCCTATACGTTCTTGAACGCCTCTAGGCGAATCGTCAAGCTTCCAAAACACGGTTGCTAAAATGAAACCCGTCACCACAACCGCACCTAACCGAATTCCAAATAATTCAGGCATTCTCCATGAATTTTTAAACGAACGACGCGAAATAACCATCATTTCGAGCCACATTGGATTAGCAAAGCTAGGAACCATAGAACTCGGGCTAACGACACCACTCGTAGCTCCCGAAACTAGTTTCCCTCGAGATATACTCGCACTAATCGATTCTTTCAACGACAAACCGTGCATAGGCGTTTCGTTACCATTCGGTATGCTTCTCGAACGTTTCAATACCTGCCATGATTTGTTGAATTCGACTAGGCTTTTGGTTCCTCCAGGAGAACCTTCTAGTTCTCGAATCAAATCTAACGCGAATTCTGTACGATTTTCTTTATCAGGAATCGGATGGCCGAAATCAGCAAAAAACGAAAGAAGATTCGAAGGTGAGCCGCTATAAACAGTTTGTCCACGAGACAGAAACAATAAACGGTCTAGTAATCCAAGTAATCGAAAACTAGGCTGGTGTACGGATAGTATCACAATACTTCCAGTTTGCGCGATACGTTGCAACACCTTCACAACCATATACGCACTTGTGGAATCAAGTCCGGAAGTCGGTTCGTCTAGAAACAATATAATCGGATCGTGAATTATATCAGTTCCTATCGAAACACGACGTCGTTCACCACCTGACACTCCTCGATGTCCTTCGTCTCCTATAACTGTATTCGCAGCGTTTCGTAGCCCTAACTGATCGATTAGGGCTTGAACACGCTGCTTCTTTTTAGATTTTGATAGTGAACGTGGTAGACGAAACTCGGCTGCAAACATTAACGTTTCTTCAACTGTTAACATCGGAAATAATAGATCGTCTTGCATTACGTAAGCCGAAATCACCTTTAATAGCTTTGATTCTAACGGTTCTCCGTTAAGAGTAATGTTACCTTTTAATTTGTCTTTAGCAATTCGATTTGCTAAAGCGTCGATTAAAGTTGATTTTCCTGATCCACTGGCACCAAGGACGGCCAATATCTGGCCGTCCCTAGCGTGACCAGAAATATCATTTAATAAAATTTTATTTCTGGATACCAAATTTTCATCACCTACGGGATCCACTGTAGTTGCCGGAACGGCAGCCGGTTTATTCCGGCGTCCGAATATCGCCGGCAATTCAAACTTGCCTCGTGTCTTGACACTATACGTTAGATTCGTAAACGATAGCACAAACGGTAATGATTGAACTGACTCGTGGTTGTTGTTGTTCAATTGATTCATTTCTAGAACCTGATGCGACGTCGTATCAGCCTCGTAACTGGCACCGCTAACGTGTCTCAATAGCTCACGGAGAGTTGGAGACGCCGGAGTTGATCCCGACGATTCCGGCACATCGGCCACTCGTATACGAGATGACATTATGAAACCCTAGTTAATTAAGATAAGGAAAATTAATCATGCGTTTGAATGCAGATGTTTTGGTGCAAAACGACGTCGTTATTTTTAGTAATAATAACAGGGTAGTGATTGTGTAAGTGATAAAGTATCGGTGTGCAGATAGGAAAAAAATAGATATCTCCTTCTGGGAATTGAACACTTTTTATGACTTTGTATGAGTGAAAGATTAGATACATATTGTGTATATATAGGGAGGGCTATGTAAATAGATACTACATCATATATCTATATGTGTGCGTAGATATTAAATACGGTAAAATTAGGCAAAATTAGTCCTCTTTAGACCAATTTTATAGCAGCTTTACAGTTGGAAACTAACACCAAAAAATCTAACATGGCACAAGCCCTCTAACGCCATTAACGAGACGTCTGACGAGTGCCAGAAGGGCGTTAGTCACCAGATCGACGGAAAATACATTTGCGTATTTAACACCTGTTATACATATTACTAATTTCTTTTTTTTTTTTTTTACTCAACCTCCAGTCATTATTTTAACATATCCCCCAAAAACCTATATACTCATTTAACAATTACCACTATTTAACTTCATTCTATTAAATTGACACGTAAACTAATTTTTCTCTAAAAAGTGCAATATTTCATGTAACACTCAGAATTAATGGTGATCCTACTACTACTAAAACATTTGACTTTTTGTGAAGGCATTATTTGAAGATTAGATTTAGTACATTTTTCAAATTGAAATAATGGTTACTGCCATATGTTTAATGTTGATACAATTCTCGCTAACTCTTATTACGAGTCATTTATCTCGATGATCGTCTGATCTCGTTTCAACCAAATAATAAGGCTCGATATCGAGGGTGGTGTCATCATTGCAAGGGAGATTCAATGACAATATTATGATTACGAGATGCATCACTAAGAAATTTTTTTAATTTCTTTTTCATTTTAAACAAATTGCGGGCTCCACATTCGTTGTCGCAAAATATTATGGTGGTGGTGTAATTGCGACGTCACCGCCATCACCAAAGAATATTCGCGACGACGAGGCTGTTAACGCAAACAAAGTGTCGCCACCAAAAGCCAATTTCTTGTAGTGAGCTAGCTCTAATCAACGATCCTCTGAATGTCTGCCTATTTACATATTGAAATCACAAAGAAACCGGCATATTGAAATGAAATTGTGCTCAATAACTACGATGATTGCCTTATATTGTCCGAACATCCATTAACATAACAGTGCATACGTATATACGTTCATCGACTACTCCAATACATTTACCTCATGCATCATCTATCGATTCACCCTTTCAGCATAAAATGCAAGGATTTTATAAAGAGAAGATTTAACAGACTTGAAAAATTGCAGTGATCAAGTCAGAGCTTATCACGAATATTCAAATTGCCCGAAATACGGACCTCCAGATTGACCCTAGGGGGTTTCCTCCCTGATCTATATAGGATTCAAATCCTAGTTCGCCTGCCCCTCGAGATGGTTTAAGGATCGGGTTCTTGCAATGTGATTCGGGTTTCCTTCCGAAAGCGTGTGCATGCAGTGCGTGGTATATGATTGTGAAGGTGGTTAAGTCCCCTCGGGTGATGCTGACAACTTGCCTTTCAAGTAAAAAAAAAAGAATTCGTCATATGTTTATTAGAATTGATTGATACTTGAATGTTGTAATTGGGGATTGGATGTGATATTTCTTAATCGTGATATAATTAGTCTTCCTTTAGCCTAATCTATTGTAGCATATATATTGTTTATGTATTCTAATAATACTCTTGGTTAAAGTATTCAAAATTAATACAAGTATACATTTATCGAGTCATTTTTGGTTTAACTATGCTTAATTAATAAGTATGTAATATATATATATATATATATATATATATATATATATATATATATATATATATATATATATATATATTCACATACCACTTTTTGGTACATGTACACTTTTGTCTCATATAATTAAAGGTATAATAGATAGATAATTAGGTGTACATGTATCAAAAACTAATTTATAAAGATCCCCTTCCATATAATTAAACATTCAATACTTTATTTTCTATATTAATTTTATTATATTATATGTTGATTGTGATTAATTGATAGTGTAACTATTAAATTTTTTTTTTTTTTAACATCAATTTTATTACTCAAAAAACCACCCTTTAGCAAGCAGCTATAGGGGGCAACATCCAACAATTACAACGGCTTTAAAAGCCAATCATTCCAACTACATTTACATTTTCCTCTACTAATACACCAAGAAAAAGAAATATTACGAATAAAATCAAATAACATAGATTTTTTCATTTCTTCTCCGGGGAACACCACACTATTTCGGAACCGCCAAATGACCCATAACAAAGCCGCAATGATCGAGTAACATTTTATCTTTGTCTCCTTACTTTCTCTCCATTCATCGAGCCACGAAATAAATTCGAACCAATTAGCGAACGAAGGAAGGTTAATGTCGACCCAAATCCTGCACAATCTCCATAGACTTGTCGCCAACTCGCACTCGAACAACACATGATGAACATCTTCCAAGGATAAAGAACATATCGGACAATTAATGTTAAGCACATCAACCCCTCGATTAGCAAGATTAACCCTCGTAGGCAACCTGTCTAAAGCTACCAGCCAAAGAAAAATGTTTATCTTCTCCGGAATGACTTTTACCCACCTAGTCGAACTTGGATGTGTCGGAAGAATTATGTCATCAATAAATAATCTCGTCTCGCTAACCGAGAACGACTCCTCGACATTTAACACCCATTTCCACGAGTCTCTTTCATTGTTGAGATCAATATTACTGATTTCATTTTCAAGACTTGCAAGAATAACCAAATTCCTCGATCCAATATCTCTTTTCCAATCCTACCGCCAACCATTCGAATCAATTCTATCCGCCAACGAACAATTTGGATTGACATCAAGATGAAATAACCGACTATATTTATCACGCAATGGCCCATTTCCAAGCCAATCATCATTCCAAAAGCTAATCGATCTACCATATCCAACTTTCCCCCTTAAAACATTTGCCGGTAACATGCCTTTGTTTTTAACCTTTAAAAATGAATTAACAATACTATACCACGTTCCTTTACAACGAATAGGCTTACCATCTATGTGATGACCCGGAAATTTCCGACCAAATTTAAACTTGAATCTTATATGGTTTCGACAAGATAAGCAAAGCCTGTAATGTTGAAGTCTCAAAACCTTTGAACTGTGTTCATGTATACATTTGACCTTTGACTAATCCCGACGATTCATGAACAATTATTTGAAAATAAATATTGTATATATACATAAATGTATTATATATAATATTTTGATATTATAAATTATAATTTAAATATTTAAAAACCAAATATGTAAAATAAGATATAAAATCATTATGTTGTACTTAAAAAGAAATCATATATATATATGTATGATTTCTATAGATAATTATTATAATATATATATATGTAAGAATTTATTACTCAATGTAAGCTACTATATATATAATTATTAAATACTACATAATTAATAAATTGTATATATAATGTGTAAATACAAGTCAAGAATATAGTCGATATAATATCCATGTTATTACTTTCATTATAATACTAACACTAATATCAAAATCAATATCAGTTATATATATTTATATATATTATAATTGTAATCCAAATATTATCAGTATTATCAAACTTATCAATTTATCACTTTGTTATTAATAATATTACCACATTATTGTTATTATCTTTATCAGTATTATTATTATTTATTATTATTAAAAGTATTATTGTTATTTATATTTATTAATTGAAAATCTATACAAACAGATACAAAAATCTATTTCATATCCACATCACTTTCAAAAATTTTGTTTTTGTCTAATATTGTGAGAGATCAGAATCTAATTCGTACAAATCATTGTTTAACCACAAGGATCAATCCAAAAGTGGTTAGCACTCCCTTTCTTCTTTCTATTTTTCTGTCACTGATTGATAACTCCTGTAGACTTTCAATTCTCATTTAATCCTATCAAATTCAATTGTTAAAAGAGAATGTATGAAATGGTCACCTTACAAATTATCTCCAACTTATTTTCTTATTCATGATTCATTTACCATCTTCCTAGATATAGAGATACATATATACGATGTACATAAAATCACCACCTTAAACACCATCAACAACGAGACATCTCCTCCCTCACCGCCACCATCTCCATCACTTCACCACTTTCATGCACAATCACCACAAAAATTTGAACATCATCAACCACTGCTACGTACCTGTTTCTATTCGATTAAGATGTGAACCAACACCACCATCGAGAACCACTTTTGTTCTTTATATTTTTATTATCTTCATTGAAGAGGAAACCTATACTAAGCTTTGAAAACCTGCAACTAACCAAATGAAATTGAAGCTATTCTGTTTTCTATTCGAAATCAACCCACCCAACAAGACATTCTCGTTATTTATATTAACACCCACCACCGAAACCCAATAACCGAGAACCATTTGCCACTATTGTTTCTGTTTTTCTGCACCACATAACCACCACTCTTCCATCACCTTTTCCTATTTTCTTGTTTCGTTGAGAATTACCCAAACTGCCACCCCATCATCACAAAACCCACAATTGCAACTGTGTTCCTGTTCAAACCAGAAACCCACCACGAAACAAACTGTACTCAGTCGCTATTATTTATTTTTTTCTTTTCTTCTTTCTCTGTAACAAGGAAAACGTTTATAAAGATGATACTTATGGTGATATGATTTCTTTTCTTTGCCAACAAAACCCACTAGCGAATTTGCTGTTTTCTTTTCATTTGATATTTAACAATCATGATAATGGTTGATGGTTGATACATTATATCATAAATAAAGTGAAACACGTGGCTTCTTTTTCTCCTTTTGTTGGCCGACAATACCATTTAACAACCCATTTGATTAACCTTTTTCCATGCTTGCCAATCGATAACCCCACCTATTGTCCCACTAAACTCACGAACCTAATACTGGAAGTAATAATACGCGTGATAGTCCTAGTTCGTGGAATACAAAAGATGCATTTTTCTTGTCGGCTGAAATTCACGAAGCAGGGCCACAAACGTTTTCTTGGAGGCTTATTAAATTGGGCTAGCGATTTTGGGCTGGGTTTGTTTATCTTGTTGGGCCAGGTTAAAATCTCCTTGCTCGACTACTAGACTGCTGCCTTTCCTTTTGTTAATTTTCGATGTAAGGAAGTTTGTCTTTTCAAAACGAATGCAATGTTTGTAAAATGTATCATATAGAGGTCAAGTACCTCGCGATGTAACCAACTATCGTGAATCGTTTGTAATCGGTGTGGACTTTGTTTGGATGGATTAGGACGGGTCCTTTCAGTTGGTATCAGAGAGATGGTCTTAGCGAACCAGGTCTTGCATTAGTGTGTCTAACTGGTAGTCGTTAGGATGCATTAGTGAGTCTGGACTTCGACCGTGTCTGCATGTCAAAAGTTTTGCTTATCATTTTTATCGGAAATCATCTGCTTATCACCCTTAGGAAATTACCTGCTTATCATTCTTAGTCTAGACACATCTTACTACAATGATTGCATGAATAGTGTATAGACAACATTCGTATCTTAACGTATCCGCTAATTCAAATCTTAGCGTATCTGTTATGTAAATTTTTCCTGATATTTTCTGTAGATTCCTCCGTAACTTATGGGATTTTAGTATTATATATGCATATGTAAATTATGTATTGCAGGGTACTAATCTACATCCTATAATCTATTTCATATGGAAAATCCTTCATCTGATCGTACGAGATGAATCCCTCAACCAATTCGAATTCCTTGGATTCCGACAGCTATTCCGATATGGAGTTTCAACTAAGCTCCAAAAGCAGAGTCACCAAAATGAATCAACCAATTCATTTGTGAAATGTCCCGTTCTTATTGATTAAAAACGTTCCATATTAATTGATTTCGTTGCGAGGTTTTGACCTCTATATGAGACGTTTTTCAAAGACTGCATTCATTTTTAAAACAAACCATAACCTTTATTTCATAAATAAAGGTTTAAAAAGCTTTACGTAGATTATCAAATAATGATAATCTAAAATATCCTGTTTACACACGATCATTACATAATGGTTTACAATACAAATATGTTACATCGAAATCAGTTTCTTGAATGCAGTTTTTACACAATATCATACAAACATGGACTCCAAATCTTGTCCTTATTTTAGTATGCAACAGCGGAAGCTCTTAGTATTCACCTGAGAATAAACATGTTTTAAACGTCAACAAAAATGTTGGTGAGTTATAGGTTTAACCTATATATATCAAATCGTAACAATAGACCACAAGATTTCATATTTCAATACACATCCCATACATAGAGATAAAAATCATTCATATGGTGAACACCTGGTAATCGACATTAACAAGATGCATATATAAGAATATCCCCATCATTCCGGGACACCCTTCGGATATGATATAAATTTCGAAGTACTAAAGCATCCGGTACTTTGGATGGGGTTTGTTAGGCCCAATAGATCTATCTTTAGGATTCGCGTCAATTAGGGTGTCTGTTCCCTAATTCTTAGATTACCAGACTTAATAAAAAGGGGCATATTCGATTTCGATAATTCAACCATAGAATGTAGTTTCACGTACTTGTGTCTATTTTGTAAATCATTTATAAAACCTGCATGTATTCTCATCCCAAAAATATAAGATTTTAAAAGTGGGACTATAACTCACTTTCACAGATTTTTACTTCGTCGGGAAGTAAGACTTGGCCACTGGTTGATTCACGAACCTATAACAATATATACATATATATCAAAGTATGTTCAAAATATATTTACAACACTTTTAATATATTTTGATGTTTTAAGTTTATTAAGTCAGCTGTCCTCGTTAGTAACCTACAACTAGTTGTCCACGGTTAGATGTACAGAAATAAATCGATAAATATTATCTTGAATCAATCCACGACCCAGTGTATATGTATCTCAGTATTGATCACAACTCAAACTATATATATTTTGGAATCAACCTCAACCCTGTATAGCTAACTCCAACATTCACATATAGAGTGTCTATGGTTGTTCTGAAATATATATAGATGTGTCGACATGATAGGTCGAAACATTGTATACGTGTCTATGGTATCTCAAGATTACATAATATACAATACAAGTTGATTAAGTTATGGTTGGAATAGATTTGTTACCAATTTTCACGTAGCTAAAATGAGAAAAATTATCCAATCTTGTTTTATCCATAACTTCTTCATTTTAAATCCGTTTTGAGTGAATCAAATTGCTATGGTTTCATATTGAACTCTATTTTATGAATCTAAACAGAAAAAGTATAGGTTTATAGTCGGAAATATAAGTTACAAGTCGTTTTTGTAAAGGTAGTCATTTCAGTCGAAAGAACGACGTCTAGATGACCATTTTAGAAAACATACTTCCACTTTGAGTTTAACCATAATTTTTGGATATAGTTTCTTGTTCATAATAAAAATCATTTTCCCAGAATAACAACTTTTAAATCAAAGTTTATCATAGTTTTTAATTAACTAACCCAAAACAGCCCGCGGTGTTACTACGACGGCGTAAATCCGATTTTACGGTATTTTTCGTGTTTCTAGGTTTTAAATCATTAAGTTAGCATATTATATAGATATAGAATATGTGTTTAGTTGATTTTAAAAGTCAAGTTAGAAGGATTAACTTTTATTTGCGAACAAGTTTAGAATTAACTAAACTATGTTCTAGTGATTACAACTTTAAACCTTCGAATAAGATAGCTTTATATGTATGAATCAAATGATGTTATGAACATCATTACTACCTCAAGTTCCTTGAATAAACCTACTGGAAATGAAAAAAATAGATCTAGCTTCAAAGGATCCTTGGATGGCTTGAAAGTTCTTGAAGCAGAATCATGACACGAAAACAATTTCAAGTAAGATTTCCACTCGAAATAAGATTGTTATAGTTATAGAAATTGAATTAAAGTTTGAATATGATTATTATCTTGTATTAGAAAGATAACCTACTGTAAGTAACAAAGGTTTCTTGATCTTGGATGATTACTTGGAATGGATTTAGAAAACTTGGAAGTAAACTTGCAATCTTGGAAGTATTCTTGATTTTATGAAACTAGAACTTTTGGAATTTATGAAGAACACTTAGAACTTGAAGATAGAACTTGAGAGAGATCAATTAGATGAAGAAAATTGAAGAATGAAAGTGTTTGTAGGTGTTTTTTGTCATTGATGTATGGATTATATATAAAGGATATGTAATTTTGTTTTCATGTAAATAAGTCATGAATGATTACTCATATTTTTGTAATTTTATGAGATATTTCATGCTAGTTGCCAAATGATGGTTCCCACATGTGTTAGGTGACTCACATGGGCTGCTAAGAGATGATCATTGGAGTGTATATACCAATAGTACATACATCTAAAAGCTGTGTATTGTACGAGTACGAATACGGGTGCATACGAGTAGAATTGTTGATGAAACTGAACGAGGATGTAATTGTAAGCATTTTTGTTAAGTAGAAGTATTTTGATAAGTGTCTTGAAGTCTTTCAAAAGTGTATGAATACATATTAAAACACTACATGTATATACATTTTAACTGAGTCGTTAAGTCATCGTTAGTCGTTACATGTAAACGTTGTTTTGAAACCTTTAGGTTAACGATCTTGTTGAATGTTGTTAACCCATTGTTTATTATAACAAATGAGATGTTAAATTGTTATATTATCATGATATTATGATATATAATATATCTTAGTATGATATATATACAGTTAAATGTCGTTACAACGATAATCGTTACATATATGTCTCGTTTCGAAATCATTAAGTTAGTAGTCTTATTTTTACATATGTATTTCATTGTTAATACACTTAATAATATATTTACTTATCATTTAACATAATTAACCAAGTGTATCAATATCTTAATATGATTCATATGTACCTAGTAAGACGTTGTTATAACGATAATCGTTATATATATCGTTTTCGAGTTTCTTAAATTAATAGTCTCATTTTTATGTATATAACTCATTGTTAAAATACCTAATGAGATACATACTTATAATAAAATCATGTTAACTATATATATAACCATATATATGTCATCGTATAGTTTTTACAAGTTTTAACGTTCGTGAATCACCGATCAACTTGGGTGGTCAATTGTCTATATGAAACCTATTTCAATTAATCAAGTCTTAACAAGTTTGATTGCTTAACATGTTGGAAACACTTAATCATGTAAATAACAATTTCATTTAATATATATATAAACATAGAAAAGTTCGGGTCACTACAGTACCTACCCGTTAAATAAATTTCGTCCCGAAATTTTAAGCAGTTGGAGGTGTTGACGTATCTTCTGGAAATAAATGCGGGTATTTCTTCTTCATCTGATCTTCACGCTCCCAAGTGAACTCGGGTCCTCTACGAGCATTCCATCGAACCTTAACAATCGGTATCTTGTTTTGTTTAAGTCTCTTAACCTCACGATCCATTATTTCGACGGGTTCTTCAATGAATTGAAGTTTTTCATTGATTTGGATTTCGTCCAACGGAATAGTGAGATCTTCTTTAGCAAAACATTTCTTCAAATTTGAGACGTGGAAAGTGTTATGTACAGCCGCGAGTTGTTGAGGTAGCTCCAGTTGGTAAGCTACTGGTCCGACACGATCTATAATCTTGAATGGTCCAATGTACCTTGGATTTAGTTTCCCCCGTTTACCAAATCGAACAACGCCTTTCCAAGGTGAAACCTTAAGCATGACCATTTCTCCAATTTCAAACTCTATATCTTTTCTTTTACTGTCCGCGTAGCTCTTTTGTCGACTCTGGGCGATTTTCAATCTTTGTTGAATTTGGATGATTTTCTCGGTAGTTTCTTGTATTATCTCCGGACCTGTAATCTGTCTATCCCCCACTTCACTCCAACAAATCGAAGACCTGCACTTTCTACCATAAAGTGCTTCAAATGGCGCCATCTCAATGCTTGAATGGTAGCTGTTGTTGTAGGAAAATTCTGCTAACGGTAGATGTCGATCCCAACTGTTTCCGAAATCAATAACACAAGCTCGTAGCATGTCTTCAAACATTTGTATCGTCCTTTCGCTCTGCCCATCAGTTTGTGGATGATAGGCAGTACTCATGTCTAGACGAGTTCCCAATGCTTGCTGTAATGTCTGCCAGAATCTTGAAATAAATCTGTCATCCCTATCAGAGATAATAGAGATTGGTATTCCATGTCTGGAGACGACTTCCTTCAAATACAGTCGTGCTAACTTCTCCATCTTGTCATCTTCTCTTATTGGCAGGAAGTGTGCTGACTTGGTGAGACGATTAACTATTACCCAAATAGTATCATAACCACTTGCAGTCCTTGGCAATTTAGTAATGAAATCCATGGTAATGTTTTCCCATTTCCATTCCGGGATTTCAGGTTATTGTAGTAGACCTGATGGTTTCTGATGTTCAACTTTGACCTTAGAACATGTCAAACATTCTCCTACATATTTAGCAATATCGGCTTTCATACCTGGCCACCAAAAATGTTTCTTAAGATCCTTGTACATCTTCCCCGTTCCAGGATGTATTGAGTATCTGATTTTATGAGCTTCTCTAAGTACCATTTCTCTCATATCTCCAAATTTTGGTACCCAAATTCTTTCAGCCCTATACCGGGTTCTGTCTTCCTGAATATTAAGATGATTCTCCGATCCTTTGGGTATTTCATCCTTTAAATTTCCTTCTTTTAAAACTTCTTGTTGCGCCTCCTTTATTTGAGTAGTAAGGTTAGTGTGAATCATTATATTCATAGATTTTACTCGAATGGGTTCTCTGTCCTTTCTGCTCAAGGCTTCGGCTACCACATTTGCCTTCCCCGGGTGGTAACGAATCTCAAAGTCTTAATCATTCAACAATTCAATCCACCTACGCTGCCTCATATTCAGTTGTTTCTGATTAAATATGTGTTGAAGACTTTTGTGGTCGGTATATATAATACTTTTGACCCCATATAAGTAGTGCCTCCAAGTCTTTAATGCAAAAACAACCGCGCCTAATTCCAAATCATGCGTCGTATAATTTTGCTCGTGAATCTTCAATTGTCTAGACGCATAAGAAATCGCCTTTGTTCGTTGCATTAATACACAACCGAGACCTTGCTTTGATGCGTCACAATAAATCACAAAATCATCATTCCCTTCAGGCAATGACAATATAGGTGCCGTAGTTAGCTTTTTCTTCAATAATTGAAACGCCTTCTCTTGTTCATCCTTCCATTCAAATTTCTTCCCTTTATGCGTTAATGCAGTCAAGGGTTTTGCTATTTTGGAGAAATCTTGGATGAATCTTCTGTAGTAACCAGCCAATCCTAAAAATTGATGTATATGCTTCGGAGTTTTTGGGGTTTCCCACTTTTCAACGGTTTCGATCTTTGCCGGGTCCACCTGGATACCTTCTTTGTTCACTATGTGATCGAGGAATTGAACTTCTTCCAACCAAAATGCACACTTTGAAAACTTAGCGTACAGTTTTTCTTTCCTCAATAATTCTAGCACTTTTCTCAAATGTTCTTCGTGCTCTTGATCATTCTTTGAGTAAATAAGTATGTCATCGATGAAAACAATAATAAACTTGTCAAGATATGGCCCATACACTCGGTTCATAAGGTCCATGAACACAGCTGGTGCGTTAGTCAATCCAAACGGCATAACCATAAACTCGTAATGACCATAACGCGTCCTAAAAGCAGTTTTTGGAATATCATCCTCCTTTACTCGCATTTAATGATATCCAGAACGTAAATCGATCTTCGAATAAACCGACGAGCCTTGTAGTTGATCAAATAAGTCGTCAATTCTCGGCAGTGGATAACGGTTTTTGATGGTAAGTTTGTTCAACTCTCTGTAGTCAATACACAACCTAAATGTACCATCCTTCTTCTTGACAAACAAAACAGGAGCTCCCCATGGTGATGTGCTTGGTCGAATGAAACCACGTTCTAATAGTTCTTGCAGTTGGCTTTGCAGTTCTTTCATCTCGCTGGGTGCGAGTCTATAAGGAGCACGAGCTATTGGTGCAGCTCCTGGTACAAGATCTATTTGAAATTCAACAGATCGATGTGGAGGTAGTCCCGGTAATTCTTTCAGAAATACATCAGGAAATTCTTTTGCGACGGGAACATCATTGATGCTCTTTTCTTCAGTTTGTACTTTTTCGACGTGTGCTAGAACAGCATAGCAACCTTTTCTTATTAGTTTTTGTGCTTTCAAATTACTAATAAGATGTAGCTTCATGTTGCCCTTTTCTCCGTACACCATTAAGGGTTTTCCTTTTTCTCGTATAATGCGAATTGCATTTTTGTAACAAATGATCTCTGCTTTCACTTCTTTCAACCAGTCCATACCGATTATCACATCAAAACTCCCTAACTCTACTGGTATCAAGTCAATCTTAAATATTTCGCTACCCAGTTTAATTTCTCGATTCCGACATATATTATCTGCTGAAATTAATTTACCATTTGCTAATTCGAGTAAAAGTTTACTATCCAACGGCGTCAATGGACAACTTAATTTAGCACAAAAATCTCTACTCATATAGCTTCTATCCGCACCCGAATCAAATAAAACGTAAGCAGATTTATTGTCAATAAGAAACGTACCCGTAACAAGCTCCGGGTCTTCCTGTGCCTCTGCCGCATTAATATTGAAAACTCTTTCGCGGCCTTGTCCATTCGTGTTCTCCTGGTTCGGGCAATTTCTAATAATGTGGCCCGATTTTCCACATTTATAACAAACTACATTGGCATAACTTGCTCCGACACTACTTGCTCTGCCATTACTCGTTCCAACACCATTTGTTCCTTTCGTTCTGTTAACCCCTGGTCCGTAGACCTCACACTTCGCTGCGCTATGACCATTTCTTTTACACTTGTTGCAAAATTTGGTGCAGAACCCCGAGTGATACTTTTCACACCTTTGGCATAGCTGCTTCTGATTGTTGTTGTTGTTGTGGTTGTTATTGTTGTTGGGATGATTGTTGTAGTTGCTGCTGTTGTTGTTGTTGTTGTTGTTGTTGTTGGGCCGTTTGTTGTAGTTGCGATTGATGTTGCGATTGTTGGGATAATTGTTGCGATTATTATTGTAATTGCTGTTGTTGTTGTATTGGTGATTTTTATCACCGTTTTCCTCCCACTTTCTTTTGACTTGCTTCACATTGGCCTCTTCAGCCATCTGTTCTTTAATTCTTTCCTCAATCTAGTTCACTAGTTTGTGAGCCATTCTACATGCCTGTTGTATGGAGGCGGGCTCGTGTGAACTTATATCTTCTTGGATTCTTTCCGGTAATCCTTTCACAAACGCGTCGATCTTCTCTTCCTCATCTTCGAACGCTCCCGGACACAATAGGCACAATTCTGTGAATCGTCTTTCGTACGTGGTAATATCAAATCCTTGGGTTCGTAACCCTCTAAGTTCTGTCTTGAGCTTATTGACCTCGGTTCTGGGACGGTACTTCTCGTTCATCAAGTACTTGAATGCTGACCACGGTAGTGCGTACGCATCATCTTGTCCCACTTGCTCTAGATAGGTATTCCACCATGTTAACGCAGAACCTGTGAAGGTATGCATAGCATACTTCACTTTGTCCTCTTCAGTACACTTACTTATGGCAAACACCGATTCAACCTTCTCGGTCCATCGTTTCAATCCGATCGGTCCCTTGGTTCCATCAAATTCCAAAGGTTTGCAGGCAGTGAATTCTTTGTAGGTGCATCCTACACGATTTCCTGTACTGCTAGATCCAAGGTTATTATTGGTATGTAGTGCAGCCTGTACTGCGGCTATGTTTGAAGCTAGAAAAGTACAGAATTCCTCTTCATTCATATTCACGGTGTGTCGAGTAGTCGGTGCCTTTTCCTTCAAAATAGTCAAATGGAACAAGTTAATCATACAGAATATTAAGAGTAGTTAATAGTATTTCGTAGCATAATATGAACTCATTTATAAAAGATTTTTCTTCATATTAGCGTTTTATAAGTTTAAATTCGGGTAGTACCTACCCGTTAAGTTCATACTTAGTAGCTAATATACAATTCAACTACTACAATTCTATATGAAAAACTGATTATAATAATATTTCGCGTTCAAACTTTTATACAATATTTTACAAACGTACAATACCGCTTATTTTACATAAAGCATGAAATATAGCACACAATAACTTTGATACAAGATAGTTGTGAAGATAATTCTAGCTAGTACACAAGTCGTTCAGCAAAGGCAATAAAGACACGTAATTCATACGTCCAGAAACAAGTCATGCATTCTGGTTTTACTAGGACTACTTCCCATCCTTGGTCTTGTGGAACATAACCATTATGTCCGTTGATAAGACAGCGTGTTGTAACGTCGTCAAAGGGACGAGGGTTACGTAATGACCAACAGTCTCGTAATAACCTAAAAACCTCATTTCTTACCCCAATTACCGACTCCGTCACTTGTGGGAACGTTTTATTTAATAGTTGTAGCCCGATGTTCTTTTTCTCACTTTGGTGAGAAGCGAACATTACTAACCCGTAAGCATAGCATGCTTCTTTATGTTGCATGTTAGCCGCTTTTTCTAAATCATGAAGTCCTATATTCGGATACATTGAGTCAAAATAATTTCTTAACCCGTTGCGTAAAATAGCATTTGGGTTCCCCGCAATATATGCGTCAAAGTAAACACATCGTAACTTATGGGTTTTCCAATGTGATATCCCCCATCTTTCAAACGAAAGTCTCTTATAAACCAAGACATTCTTGGAACGTTCTTCGAATATCTTACAAACTGATTTCGCCGTAAATAGTTGTGCCGAAGAATTCTGACCGACTCTAGACAAGATTTCATCAATCATGTCTCCGGGTAGGTCTCTTAAAATATTGGGTTGTCTATCCATTTTGTGTTTTTATACTGTAAAATAGACAAGAGTTAGATTCATAAAAAAAAAATACTTATTAATACAAGCAATTTTTACATATATCATAAAGCATAAGCACACTATATTACATATATTACACCACACGAATACAACTATCTTATTCCGACTCGCTCGTTTCTTCTTCTTCGGTTTTGGTTTGTTTTGCCAAGTTTCTAGGGATATATGATGTTCCCCTAATACGAGCTGTCGTTTTCCACAACGGTTTAGAAAAACCAGGTGGTTTAGAGGTTCCCGGGTCATTGTTACAACTTAAGGGATTCGGGGGTTGACGATACATATAAAGTTCATCGGGGTTGGAATTAGATTTCTCTATTTTTATGCCCTTTCCCTTATTATTTTCTTTTGCCTTTTTAAATTCAGTTGGGGTAATTTCTATAACATCATCAGAATTCTCGTCGGAATCCGATTCATCAGAGAATTGGTAATCCTCCCAATATTTTGCTTCCTTGGCGGAAACACCATTGACCATAATTAACCTTGGTCGGTTGGTTGAGGATTTTCTTTTACTTAACCGTTTTATTATTTCCCCCACCGGTTCTATTTCCTCCTCCGGTTCCTCCTCTTCCGGTTCTGATTCTTCTTCCGGTTCTGATTCTTCTTCCGGTTCTTCTTCGGGAACTTGTGAATCAGTCCAATATATATTCGACTCTTCGTTATTATTAGGTGAGTCAATGTGATTTGTGCTAGAGGTAGACATCTATCACACAATATCAAACATGTTAAGAGATTAATATATCACATAATATATACATGTTAATAATATATAGTTTCCAACAAAAATGTTAAGCAATCATTTTTAAAGAAAACACGGTCGAAGTCCAGACTCACTAATGCATCCTAACAAACTCGATAAGACACACTAATGCAAATTTTCTGGTTCTCTAAGACCAACGCTCTGATACCAACTGAAATGTCCCGTTCTTATTGATTAAAAACGTTCCATATTAATTGATTTCGTTGCGAGGTTTTGACCTCTATATGAGACGCTTTTCAAAGACTGCATTCATTTTTAAAACAAACCATAACCTTTATTTCATAAATAAAGGTTTAAAAAGCTTTACGTGGATTATCAAATAATGATAATCTAAAATATCCTGTTTACACACGACCATTACATAATGGTTTACAATACAAATATGTTACATCGAAATCAGTTTCTTGAATGCAGTTTTTACACAATATCATACAAACATGAACTCCAAATCTTGTCCTTATTTTAGTATGCAACAGCGAAAGCTCTTAGTATCCACCTGAGAATAAACATGTTTTAAACGTCAACAAAAATGTTGGTGAGTTATAGGTTTAACCTATATATATCAAATCGTAACAATAGACCACAAGATTTCATATTTTAATACACATCCCATACATAGAGATAAAAATCATTCATATGGTGAACACCTGGTAATCGACATTAACAAGATGCATATATAAGAATATCCCCATCATTCTGGGACACCCTTCGGATATGATATAAATTTTGAAGTACTAAAGCATCCGGTACTTTGGATGGGGTTTGTTAGGCCCAATAGATCTATCTTTAGGATTCGCGTCAATTAGGGTGTCTGTTCCCTAATTCTTAGATTATCAGACTTAATAAAAAGGGGCATATTCGATTTCGATAATTCAACCATAGAATGTAGTTTCACGTACTTGTGTCAATTTTGTAAATCATTTATAAAACCTGCATGTATTCTCATCCCAAAAATATAAGATTTTAAAAGTGGGACTATAACTCACTTTCACAGATTTTTACTTCGTCGGGAAGTAAGACTTGGCCACTGGTTGATTCACGAACCTATAACAATATATACATATATATCAAAGTATGTTCAACCTCAAACTATATATATTTTGGAATCAACCTCAACCCTGTATAGCTAACTCCAACATTCACATATAGAGTGTCTATGGTTGTTCCGAAATATATATAGATGTGTCGACATGATAGGTCGAAACATTGTATACGTGTCTATGGTATCTCAAGATTACATAATATACAATACAAGTTGATTAAGTTATGGTTGGAATAGATTTGTTACCAATTTTCACGTAGCTAAAATGAGAAAAATTATCCAATCTTGTTTTACCCATAACTTCTTCATTTTAAATCCGTTTTGAGTGAATCAAATTTCTATGGTTTCATATTGAACTCTATTTTATGAATCTAAATAGAAAAAGTATAGGTTTATAGTCGGAAAAATAAGTTACAAGTCGTTTTTGTAAAGGTAGTCATTTCAGTCGAAAGAACGACGTCTAGATGACCATTTTAGAAAACATACTTCCACTTTGAGTTTAACCATAATTTTTGGATATAGTTTCATGTTCATAATAAAAATCATTTTCCCAGAATAACAACTTTTAAATCAAATTTTATCATAGTTTTTAATTAACTAACCCAAAACAGCCCGCGGTGTTACTACGACGGCGTAAATCCGATTTTACGGTGTTTTTCGTGTTTCTAGGTTTTAAATCATTAAGTTAGCATATCATATAGATATAGAATATATGTTTAGTTGATTTTAAAAGTCAAGTTAGAAGGATTAACTTTTATTTGCGAACAAGTTTAGAATTAACTAAACTATGTTCTAGTGATTACAAGTTTAAACCTTCGAATAAGATAGCTTTATATGTATGAATCGAATGATGTTATGAATATCATTACTACCTCAAGTTCCTTGAATAAACCTACTGGAAATGAGAAAAATAGATCTAGCTTCAAAGGATCCTTGGATGGCTTGAAAGTTCTTGAAGCAGAATCATGACACGAAAACAATTTCAAGTAAGATTTCCACTCGAAATAAGATTGTTATAGTTATAGAAATTGAATTAAAGTTTGAATATGATTATTACCTTGTATTAGAAAGATAACCTACTGTAAGTAACAAAGGTTTCTTGATCTTGGATGATTACTTGGAATGGATTTAGAAAACTTGGAAGTAAACTTGCAATCTTGGAAGTATTCTTGATTTTATGAAACTAGAACTTTTGGAATTTATGAAGAACACTTAGAACTTGAAGATAGAACTTGAGAGAGATCAATTAGATGAAAAAAATTGAAGAATGAAAGTGTTTGTAGGTGTTTTTGGTCGTTGGTGTATGGATTAGATATAAAGGATATGTAATTTTGTTTTCATGTAAATAAGTCATGAATGATTACTCATATTTTTGTAATTTTATGAGATATTTCGTGCTAGTTGCCAAATGATGGTTCCCACATGTGTTAGGTGACTCACATGGGCTGCTAAGAGCTGATCATTGGAGTGTATATACCAATAGTACATACATCTAAAAGCTGTGTATTGTACGAGTACGAATACGGGTGCATACGAGTAGAATTGTTGATGAAACTGAACGAGGATGTAATTGTAAGCATTTTTGTTAAGTAGAAGTATTTTGATAAGTGTCTTTAAGTCTTTAAAAAGTGTATGAATACATATTAAAACACTACATGTATATACATTTTAACTGAGTCGTTAAGTCATCGTTAGTCGTTACATGTAAACGTTGTTTTGAAACCTTTAAGTTAATGATCTTGTTGAATGTTGTTAACCCATTGTTTATTATAACAAATAAGATGTTAAATTGTTATATTATCATGATATTATGATATATAATATATCTTAGTATGATATATATACAGTTAAATGTCGTTACAACGATAATCGTTACATATATGTCTCGTTTCGAAATCATTAAGTTAGTAGTCTTATTTTTACATATGTATTTCATTGTTAATACACTTAATAATATATTTACTTATCATTTAACATAATTAACCAAGTGTATCAATATCTTAATATGATTCATATGTACCTAGTAAGACGTTGTTATAACGATAATCGTTATATATATCGTTTTCGAGTTTCTTAAATTAATAGTCTCATTTTTATGTATATAACTCATTGTTAAAATACCTATTGAGATACATACTTATAATAAAATCATGTTAACTATATATATAACCATATATATGTCATCGTATAGTTTTTACAAGTTTTAACGTTCGTGAATCACCGATCAACTTGGGTGGTCAATTGTCTATATGAAACCTATTTCAATTAATCAAGTCTTAACAAGTTTGATTGCTTAACATGTTGGAAACACTTAATCATGTAAATAACAATTTCATTTAATATATATATAAACATGGAAAAGTTTAGGTCACTACAATTTGATGGGTTCGTAGTCTACTTAATCATTGGAGTCAAGAAGAAGGTGATCCTTTCCGTCAACCGAATTTACCTCTTGGCAAAGAATCTGAAACACTTACCGGTGAACCTATTTGAAACACCATTTTCAGTCTCATTTCTAGAGTATCTCGAAACGATTATATTCTATCCATAATTCTAAACCTTATTCATCCACTCGTTCTGACCGACAATCATCCCGGAACCATAGAAGAAGTCAACGAGCTTCGCGCTCGAGTAATCAATTTGGAAAAATGTAGTGCAAAATGTACCAGCTTCAGCAACATCATCGGCACCAACAGTACCATCAGTAACAGCACCAGTACCATCAACAATCCATGCCTCAACATCTCATTCTGTACCTCGAGTATAATCATCGTTCTATGTATCGTTCTACATCGATTATCTTCGTTCTTCATGACGATTAAGTAATCTCCAAATGTTTTAGAGATTATGTATTCTATATCTAACGGTAAACCAAATGAGTTGAATATCATATTAACTCAATGAATCCATGATTACATCTGAAGAAAATATATATGTATATATGTTTTCATAAAGATTGTAATTAAAAATTCTTTCGTACAAAGTGTTAATTGTGAAAGTATTTTTAACGGGTAGGTAATACCCGAGGAATATTTAGATTTCACATTAATAAGTTACATTGTACATTCTTCGAAGCTGATTCAACAGTCGTTTACTATCCTACTTACATCCACCGATATACAAATCCGTTCACCACAGAATAACCATATTCATCCAATTTCATATTTGGATTTTGATTTATCAGAATTCAACAAGTGGCATAATGAAGAAAACATTTGACAAAATAAAATTTGTTAGAAACAAACAAATTAACTACGAGAAATTTTGTAAGAATCCACGCTAACTGTTCCTAGCTAACTGATTACATTTTATTTATCGCAGTTTATTTATCGCAATTTAATTATCGCAATTTTATTTATCGTCATTTAATTTCTGTTATTTACTTTATGCATTTAATTTATAGTCATTTAAATTCTGTCATTTATTTTACGCACTTTAAATATCGGGACACGTATACAAGGTTTTGACATATCATATCGACGCATCTATATATATTATTTAGAATCACCATAGACACTCTATATGCAGTAATGATCGAGTTCTCTATACAGGGTTGAGGTTGATTCTCAAATAATATCTATAATTTGAGTTGTGATCGAGTCTGAGACCTGTACATGGGTCACGATATGTATTAATTAAATTCGAATATTATGTATTAAATTATTGAACTGCTAACTGTAGACTATCAACTAATAACTATCAACATTGGACAATTAAAAATGAATTAAAATATTGATTATAACATATGAAACTAAACAATTCTTCAAGTTACCATTTGATTTCATCTCAAACCTCATTTGTATCTTGACGATTACAATCTGCGTTCAAACCTTTCATGATTCTTGAAAACACCTCAATCGATAGGATGAATCAACCGCACCTTATCTACGGAAGGAAAGATTTATGCATATAGTAATGCACCTGATAAACTCTCGGCAACTGAGTAAAAGTTTAACACGTAGCCGCGTCAGATCCTTTGGCATTTATTAGCAAAAATAACTTTGCGATCCCTTTTCAAGGTAGCCAATTTTGTCACAGCTCCAACAAGTCAACTTCGACTTTTCATTCGAAGTAGCCTTACTATAATCCTGATATATACGATTACCCTTTTGATACCGGAGAATTCTTTTTATATTCCATCATATTACCAGCAGACATACCAGCAACCTCGTTACTTCTTGGCTTAAATCTCTCTGACAAATCATTATAATTATTCATTGAAACCCTATCATATACTCATCCGCATCTTGTGACGAGAACTGCCATACCAATTATCGGGAATCAGCAATCAGTACTTTGAAAACTCACAGCATATATACATCAACAGTTATATGTATGACATTTATCTCTTAGAATTATGATCTCTCCTTCTGGAATTCTGAAAAGCACTCAGTCACAAATCAATACTTTGAATGTTGAAAAAGCTGAATGAAGCAGCAGAAACCATAGACAACCGTAAACGACCATAATCATCGAAAGTTTGATGATAAAGAATAGTATGTTGGAAAAGCTCAGAAAAGTTGGAACTGGAAAACGAATTGAGCTAACCACGAAGGAGATCAAGGACAAATACAAGGACCATACCATATATTCAAAGAATCCAGGTAATTCTGGATCCGATGAAACCTTCAACGAATATCTTGCTCTGTACTCATATTAAAATCTTGCAAAAAATCTTTCTCCATCAACCATCGAACTTAGAAATTCCAAAATATCATCATCAATATCTTCGATATTTCTGAGGATATTTTCATAAATATTCTCGTCCGAAATTATATACCTCTTCGTGCTTCCTGTGTATCATTATATTGGAAACATTCAAGAGAAAATTTAGTACCGAAAAGCAGATTATGCGAAACTATGAAGAAAGCCGTGGACAAATCACAAAGAATAAGTTTGACTTCAAAGAAACCGAATAATTCAATGTCTGCTAAGGTCTTTAGTGAATATCTTGCTCATTACTCTAAACCCTTGCAGACAATAGTTTCTATCATCCTCTGATCTTAGATATTTTGAGATATTATCGTATCTTCCATTATAAACATCCTCCATATTTCTGGAGATATTTTTATAACTATTCTTACCTGAAATCATTAATCTCTTCGTACTATCAGTGTTACATCATATAGAAACTGTTAGTTTCTATATTCTATAAACTTTCGAGCTTAAAATATGAAAGTTATTGAAGTAATGTTGGGAACTGATGCATGAGTGATGATGTAGCGGGGGTGTACGAAATAGTATTATTTTTACTAGGAAATACTACAAAATATGACACAAGTTTTATTAATTTACGGATGGGATATACCTAAACCTTGCTACAACACTATAGGCAGTGTACCTAATCGTAGAGTAGTGTAGTTTTTAGTAAGTCCGGTTCGTTCCACAGGGAGCTGGTGATACTTACTATATTTTTAATAACTATATTTATACAAAATATATATAATTATATAAGTAGTAATATTATTATAAAAGGGGGGTTTTACCGTTTAATGACCGGTTTGTCGATTCTATATTTTAAGCGTAAAGATAAATGACGATAATTAAAGTGCGTAAAATAATGACAATAAATAAAATGACAGTAAATAAAATTGCGAGTAATAAAATGACAGTAAATAAAGATACGATGAGAAATATAATAAAAGAATTATGCTTATTTAAACTTCCGTAATCATGATGTTTGACGTGTTGATTTTAATTTATTACCATGGGTTAATTGTCCTTTGTCCTGGTTTATTTGATACGTCTATCTGGTTTTTGTCCATAATAGTCCATCGGTCATAAATATAAAGTGCGAGTATCCTCGTCAAATTACCCTTATACCCGAAGTCAAATATTCCAACTGATTAAGGATTTAAACTGTGACGCAGTTATCACTTCTGTCAACAATTACATCAGTTATCACTGTATGTAATCCACCCCTGTTTTAATTAGTTTATGAATATTAATTCATCCACTTGATCAGAATGAATAATCAATTACCCAACCCAATTGATTAATTAAATGATTATAACAGATTCCATATGAACATCACTAAATAGGACAACCATAATCATTATTAATTATTAGGTTAATTAATTTGAAGATAGGTTCGACAGACTCCAATGAGTTGTCACTCAATTAGACAATACCCCCCATCTATTAATAGCCCATAGTTCAATTTCCACAAGTGTCGTTCTTTTGTTCAAACCCCAATTATGGTACAAAGCCCAATTACCCAATTTTAGTAATTAGCCCAACATCATGATTACTTCATTTTAAATAAGCATAATAACGACTTAGCTACGAGACATTAATGTAAAAAGGTTGAACATAACTTACAATGATTAAAAATAGCGTAGCGTTACACGGACAGAATTTCGACTTACACACTCAAACGATCTCTATCATAAATCTTATTATTATCATAATTTAAAATTAAAATTAAGATTATTGTTATATCTGATTACATTAACATTATGATAGAGAATTATAAATATAGATATTGATATTTGATATAGAAAAATAAGAAAAAAAGATAGAAAGAAAAAAAGATCGAAAAAATATCCTCCTCCCTTCATCGTTACATATCGTTCTTTTATAGGAGAAATTATAAATTGAATTTTCATTTACGACCCCTGAACTATGCTCAATTAACAACTTTTTATTATTTAATATTATTCTTATTATGATTTATTTAAATATTATATTTTATTCTTGTGCATAGTTGACTTGTAATTTTTACACCGTTGCGTCGAGCGTTGAGAGTTGGTTCATGTCCCAGTTCCGGATTTTCGAACGTCCTTTCGTACAATTTTATATCTTGTACTTTGCGTTTTGTAACTTGTACTCTTGTCATTTTTAGACGTTCCTCATCAATAAATTGAACCTTTTTGATTGTATCTTGTACTTTTGAGCTTTTTGGACCTTTGTGTCTTCAATTCGTCGTTTTTGCCTTTTGTCTTCGCACTTATTTAATATAAACGAATATTACTTGAAAATGGAACAATTGCAACTAAAATCTTGTCTTTCTTGGGGGATAATGCTATGAAATATATGTTCCTTTTTAGCCTTATCAATATCCCCACACTTGAGCGTTGCTTGTCCTCAAGCAATACAGTCTTGAAATAAAAACATACTAGAATCACTTCTTTATTCTTCACACTTTATACATCAGTGATTTTGATACGGTGTTATAAACAATGATAGTAACGATAGAACCATGGTTAAAGGTGGGTGTGTCATCCACAGTTGCCTCGGGTTTAGGTCAACGACACTTGCAATCAAATAGCCGATTTACTTTCGGTTTCCAAAGCAAAGTGCACATTTGAAAGGTGGTTTACAGTCCCACATGACTATTAAAATGTAGATCCTTAAGGAAATTGGATCTTTATGAAAACATTTGATCTTTTTGAAAATTTAATCTAGCTTTTACCCTAGATAAGTTTTCCGGAATAACCCTTCACCGGTGTTTGCAAAATATTTTTGTGGGTTGTGTGGGTTTCAGATTTGAAAATTTTAGCTCAACACTTGTGGTTTTGTGTTACCCACTTGCTAACCTTGTATTAGGAAAGCAACACGTCCAGTTTACTTGTCCCGTATATTACCTTTCGGCAAACTACCGTCCGGTTGTAAAGGAAAGCGATGAACAAGAAACTGTTAAGGCAATGTCCCGTGACATGCAGATGATTATGGTCTTATTAACGTGTCGGATGCTAGAACTATCCTTGGTAGGAGCGATAGTAAAGATCATCCTATAATTTTTCGGTCTGGCACAAGGTCCTGTCTCCGACCATGCTATGCAACCACCGTTCTTACGGTTGACACCCGATTTGGTTCAGGTGACCTAATGAATTCCAGGTGAATTCCTAGGATTTTACGTTCAATGGTAATGAACGCATTGAAAATGGATTTTCAGAAAACAAATCGGTTTGTATTTTTGATCAAAATATTTTCTCGTTCATGCTCGAGTTTAGATATCATCGAATTCCATGAGTTTGAATTCTCAATCTTTAAGGTCAATCTCTAGGATTGAGTAATATCAGGCTTAAAAGCTGATTTTTAATCTTTAAGGAGATTATCCTTTCTGGGGATCTGATTCATTAGTCTTATCAAGCTAATTTGCACGGTGCCCTCCCCATTTTACAAGACAGACCCTCTCATGGTTAGGATAAGTCTGACCACTTGGCGACCCTGTTTGATGCTGAGGTCCGTGGATTTCCTGCTGATTTTAGTGATGACTTTTCTAGATTTTTCGTCAACCTACAGCTGGTCTGGACGACAACTTCTTGACCTAAATCAAGAAGCGCGTGTCTTTTTCGGAAGACTTTACTTCCTTTTAATGATGGAATTGATTCATCGTGTAGATCCATCTTTCTTTCAAATATATTACAGTAAACCGGGTAAAACTGATTAGTATCATCCAAAACAAAAGTACCTGCAATAATCTTGTACAAAGATATGTGATAGATAATTTTTAATTGAATAACTTGGTACATTCTCCCCACACTTAGTTTCTTTCTTTGCCTTTTTATTTTCTTATTCCATTTTAAATAAATTCAAGCGTTTTGGGTTGTTTCTCAATTTATGTCCTCGAGGTAACAATAATTTCGGCATTAATACCTAGTTTTATCGTTCATAAATATGTATAAACATGATTTTGAGTTCATTTAATTGAAAATTTTTCAAATTTTCACAAAATTTGGCAAATAAACTAAGTGTAAACCCGAGAGAATTTATAACCCTTCCCCACACTTGAGATCATGCAATGCCCTCATTTGCATGAAATCAGACTATAATTTAAATTCATGAGGGTGATTAGCGTAGAAAAGTGATTAAAAATACCGAGTTTGCAAACATATTGTTATTTCACATTTGATTTTTTTTTTTTTTTTTTGCGTCTTGTCAAAATCATTAGCTTTTGCTTAACTTCATGACAGTCTTTGAAAGTGCGCTGTTTTACCCTGTTGTGTACATAACATAAAATACAAACATATATATACATATTTTTGAAGTTTGGTATATAACCCCACGTTCAAAAATTTATAAAATATAATATTTTTGGCATACTTTAAATCAATAAAATTAAAAATAATGATGAAAAAATTTTTCGCCCCGCCCTCGGGTAAAGCAATTTCGGCTCAACGACCTAGTCTTCAACTCACGACGAATTTTAGAAATCAATTTTTTTTAACTTAATGAAATAAAGTAAATTTTGTTTTTAAAATCACACAAAACTTAAATTTAAAAAGCATATTAATTTTTATATAAAACCTACAAAATAAAAAAAAATTCAGAATGGAGGGAGGAAACTAGTTCTTTAGTGTCTGCTAGCGGAAAAGACCAATCGGATTCCATTCTCGGAACTACACGAGAACAGAAACAACTAACTCTAGATAGCATTTTCTTTTTAGAACATTTGAATCTCCCCACACTTAGGTAGCTGTGGTGTCGAAATTGTGATTAACTTCATCGTCAATTTCTTTTGGTCCATAATCAACTTGCCTATCTGTGACTTTTTCTTTAAGCCAGTGCCCGGCTTCTTCCGTAATATCCCAAAATTCAACTAGTTTCGCCTTTTCTTTAGGCGACAGATTGGATGCTAACCGGTTACATAACTTAAAGTTCCCCTTACTTCTAGCATCGATAGCCCGTTTAAAAAGTTTCTTCATTGAACTGTTAATAACGGGGTCATTTAATTTCGTATCAACAACGGGGTTCTTTATTATCAAGTCATCATTAGGTGTTACTTCATTTTCCCCACACTTAGGCGTTTTATTATTATTAAGCACTACCGTTGGAGTTGGTAAAACCACATGGTTCTTACCAATTGTTTTTGCTGGTTCAATGGTTTTGGTTGGTGGAGATTTAGACTTTCGAATCATAAAGGTGATCGATTTGTTACCACTACTAAGTGTCATTCTTCCATTTCCTACATCAAATAACGCCCCGGTGGACGCTAAGAATGGTCGACCTAAAATTAGAGGAATGTTTGGGTCCTCTTCTATGTTAATGACAATGAATTCGACTAGAAAGGTTAAATTGCCTACTTGAACGGGTAGGTTGTCAGCAATTCCAACTGGGTGCTTAATGGTTTGATCAAAGAGTCGAACACTCATATCCGTTGGACTTAACTTACCTACACCTAATCTCTTATATAAGGAAAGAGGCATAACACTTATACTCGCACCTAAATCTGCTAGTGCATCATACATGACACAATCACTAAGTAGACAAGGAACAATAAATTCACCCGGATCACCTACCCTAGGTGGAGGTTTTGGTGGAACTGTCTTCACCGGGTTTATATTTACGGCTTTTGTTTCTTGCACTTTCTTATTCTTTTTCTTCTTCTTCTTTCCAGAGGTATCACAATCTTTATTACCTATCACTTGCTCATACTCAACTCCTTTTCTTGGAAACGGGATGGGCGGTTTGTATGGTGCCACCACTGGCTTTACATACTCGGGTGGTGGTGGTGTAACTTCTTCATTGTTACTCTCATCTAAAACCTTCCCATCTTCTGATGCTGGTTTTTCAGAATTCGTTGACACCATATTAACATTCTCATTCCGAGGATTTACTTCAGTATTACTCGGTAGCTTTCCTTGTTCCCTCTCACTCATCATGCTAGCAAGAGTACCTACGTGTTTTTCTAGATTCAAAATGGAAGCTTGTTGAGTTCTTAATGACTGATCAAACCTCTCGTTCGTTTGGGTTTGAGATGTAATGAATTGTGTTTGAGATTCAATCAGCTTTGCCATCATTTCTTCTAGATTTGGCTTTTTCTCTTCGGGTTGTTGTGGTGGTTTATACAAGCTAGGTCTTTGTTGATTGAAAGTGTTGTTTTGAGTTGGTTGGTTATTCGGACCTTGTTGGTTATACCAGTTATTTTCGGGTCCTTTTGGATTGTAAAGAATGTTTTGATTTCGATTTAAGTTTAGCCTTGGCGGTTGATAATTATTTTGATAATTATTTCCCGGCCTTTGGTTCATATAGGAAACATTCTCTCGTTGTTCCATCGTTGGTTCAATGTGACAATCTTTCAATAAGTGTGGTCCACCGCATTGCTCACAACTGATTCGTATTGCGTGAATATCTTTATTCATCTTTTCCATTCGTCTTTCGAAAGCATCTATTTTTGCGGAAACGGAATCAAAGTCATGGCTAGAATCGGCTCTAGCCACTTTAGATGATCGAAAGATATCTTTTTCTTGATGCCACTCATGTGAGTGGGAGGCTGTGCTATCAATGATCTTGTAAGCTTCAGTTGCGGTTTTCTTCATAATGGATCCACCAGCGGTTATGTCGATGTCTTTTCGTGTGGCGATGTCTACGCCTTTATAGAAGATTTGTACTATTTGAAAAGTATCTAATCCGTGTTGAGGACATCCTCTCAACATCCTTCCGAATCTTGTCCACGCCTCATATAATGTTTCATTTGGATTTTGCGCGAACGTAACAATTTCTCCTTGAAGTCTCACGGCTTTGGATGCCGGAAAGAATCGTTTAAGAAATTTTTCAACTAAAACATCCCATGTGTCAATCGCCCCTTCAGGTAACGATTCTAACCAATCTTTGGCTTCTCCCTTTAAAGTCCAGGGAAATAACATGAGATAGATTTGTTCGTCTTCCACTTCTCGGATTTTGAATAGTGTACAAATTCTATTAAACGTACGAAGATGTTCGTTTGGGTCTTCATTCGGCGCACCACTGAATTGGCATTGATTAGTCACCATGTGTAGAATTTGTCCTTTGATTTCATAATCTGGAGCATTAACTTCTGGTTTAATAATTGCATGACCTTGGCCCGTGCGTGTAGCTCTCATTCGGTCTTCCATACTTAGAGGTTCTAGATTTTCCATGATTGGAAGTGTTGTATCTGAATCACTAGAGGTTTCTGATTTAATGGTTTCTTCCTCAACAATCTCTGTTTGAATGATTGGTGGTTCCGGAGGAATAATTAATGGATCAGGGTCTCGGAATTGTCCCTGAGTATTCTCCGGATTCTCAATTGTGATATTGGTTTCAAAAACTGGATTATCGGAAATTTGAGTTGAAGTACTCGGTCGACTTGATGACGAGTATAAAGAAAAATCAACGGCAGCTATATTTGTTAAACGATGTCTTGATCGAGTTACAGGTGGTGAACGTACAAAAGGTGGTGAACGTCTTGCTCGGTGCATTCACTGAATATCCTATTAGTTTTAAAAAGGAAAGAAAAATTATAATAAGTTATCCAACCAATAGACTTTTCTGATTTTGCCCACGTTTCGAATAGCCAAAAGATGCAGCAGAGGGGCAGGATTCGTTTGGTCTCAATATAATTGAGGACTGTTTGGCTCCAATAACCCGGTCCACGTACAAATCCAACTATTACTACGAACCAGAAAATTTTGATGTCTATCAATTTAACCACTTAAAATAAATTTTCGTAATTTTAAGAAATTTAGAGAAGAAGTAGAAAAAAATTCTAAGTCCTAAAAACTAGAATGGCGAGAAATAAGAAAGAAATAGATTGCGCGTCGAAAAATGTCGAAAAATAAAAGGTCGAAAAATAGGCGTCGAAAAATAAAAATAAGAAAGTAGTGCGAAATACGGCGTCGTAAAATTCTAAAGCACCTAAAACTTAGTCTAAGGAATAAGCACTTAAGGGATTTTACGGCAAAGCCTAAAAATTCTAGAAGTAAAAATAACTATGGCAAAACTAAACTTAATACTAAAAGTTGCGACTATAGTCTAAAAATCTAAAGGTAATAAAACTAAAAAAAAAACATTTTTTTTTTATAGACAAAATTTTAAAAATATATATATTTTTTTTAATAAATTTTTTTTTTTTTTTTTTTTTTTTTACGTTTTTTTTTTTTTACGTTTTTGTTTTTTTTTTTTTTTTTACGTTTTTTTTTTTTACGTTTTTTTTTTTTTTTTTTTTTTTTTTTCAAAAATTTTTTTTTTTTTTTTTTTTAAACGATTTTTTTTTTTTCTTTTAAAAAAAAACGATTTTTTTTTTTTTTACACAAATTTTTTTTTTTTTTTTTTTTTTTTTTTTTAAAACGAAATTTTTTTTTTTTTTTTTTTTTTTTTTTAAAAAAAACGATTTTTTTTTTTTTTTTTTTTAAAAACGATTTTTTTTTTACAAATTAATAATTTTTTTATAATTAAAATTTTTTTTAAAACTTTTTTTTTTAATTCATTTACTATTCATGAATAGTAAATGAAAATAAATTAATTAATTTACTATTCACATGAAAGCGATATGATAGCAATTATTAATTATAAGTTACATAATATACCCCTGAAGTATTTAATAAATACGACTTTTTTTTTTTAAAAATTTACGTAAAGATTCTTAAATATTTTTATATTATTATATTCTATTTCAATATTATTATATTATTATATTCTATTTCAATATTATTATATTATTATATTTTATTTCAATATTATTATAATTAAAAATATAGCGTTTTAGCGCTCCCCGGCAGCGGCGCCAAAAACTTGATGTCAAAGCAGAGGGGTATAAAATACTATTAATTTTTAGCAGGAAATACTATTAAATACGATACAATTTTACACAAGATATTTATTTATTTATAGAATGGATATACTTAAACCTTGCTACAACACTATAGGCAGTGTACCTAATCGTAGAGTAGTGTAGTTTTTAGTAAGTCCGGTTCGTTCCACAGGGAGCTGGTGATACTTACTATATTTTTAATAACTATATTTATACAAAATATATATAATTATATAAGTAGTAATATTATTATAAAAGGGGGGTTTTACCGTTTAATGACCGGTTTGTCGATTCTATATTTTAAGCGTAAAGATAAATGACGATAATTAAAGTGCGTAAAATAATGACAATAAATAAAATGACAGTAAATAAAATTGCGAGTAATAAAATGACAGTAAATAAAGATACGATGAGAAATATAATAAAAGAATTATGCTTATTTAAACTTCCGTAATCATGATGTTTGACGTGTTGATTTTAATTTATTACCATGGGTTAATTGTCCTTTGTCCTGGTTTATTTGATACGTCTATCTGGTTTTTGTCCATAATAGTCCATCGGTCATAAATATAAAGTGCGAGTATCCTCGTCAAATTACCCTTATACCCGAAGTCAAATATTCCAACTGATTAAGGATTTAAACTGTGACGCAGTTATCACTTCTGTCAACAATTACATCAGTTATCACTGTATGTAATCCACCCCTGTTTTAATTAGTTTATGAATATTAATTCATCCACTTGATCAGAATGAATAATCAATTACCCAACCCAATTGATTAATTAAATGATTATAACAGATTCCATATGAACATCACTAAATAGGACAACCATAATCATTATTAATTATTAGGTTAATTAATTTGAAGATAGGTTCGACAGACTCCAATGAGTTGTCACTCAATTAGACAATACCCCCCATCTATTAATAGCCCATAGTTCAATTTCCACAAGTGTCGTTCTTTTGTTCAAACCCCAATTATGGTACAAAGCCCAATTACCCAATTTTAGTAATTAGCCCAACATCATGATTACTTCATTTTAAATAAGCATAATAACGACTTAGCTACGAGACATTAATGTAAAAAGGTTGAACATAACTTACAATGATTAAAAATAGCGTAGCGTTACACGGACAGAATTTCGACTTACACACTCAAACGATCTCTATCATAAATCTTATTATTATCATAATTTAAAATTAAAATTAAGATTATTGTTATATCTGATTACATTAACATTATGATAGAGAATTATAAATATAGATATTGATATTTGATATAGAAAAATAAGAAAAAAAGATAGAAAGAAAAAAAGATCGAAAAAATATCCTCCTCCCTTCATCGTTACATATCGTTCTTTTATAGGAGAAATTATAAATTGAATTTTCATTTACGACCCCTGAACTATGCTCAATTAACAACTTTTTATTATTTAATATTATTCTTATTATGATTTATTTAAATATTATATTTTATTCTTGTGCATAGTTGACTTGTAATTTTTACACCGTTGCGTCGAGCGTTGAGAGTTGGTTCATGTCCCAGTTCCGGATTTTCGAACGTCCTTTCGTACAATTTTATATCTTGTACTTTGCGTTTTGTAACTTGTACTCTTGTCATTTTTAGACGTTCCTCATCAATAAATTGAACCTTTTTGATTGTATCTTGTACTTTTGAGCTTTTTGGACCTTTGTGTCTTCAATTCGTCGTTTTTGCCTTTTGTCTTCGCACTTATTTAATATAAACGAATATTACTTGAAAATGGAACAATTGCAACTAAAATCTTGTCTTTCTTGGGGGATAATGCTATGAAATATATGTTCCTTTTTAGCCTTATCAATGAGTTAGTATAATATAATGACACTTGATCAACGTGATTATATTACAGTAAGTCATGCTGAGTTTCTAATGGAACGTGATGATTCACAGAACATACCATCATCATGTGCCATTTACACGAATCTTACATTCTACCCAATCTCCAAACATATTAAGAACATATCTTCTTGATAGTTCTATCTTTTCGGATATTCTGGTAATTTATCAAATCAAAATCGTGCCATTACGATTTATTTCTTATAACATTAATTATGTTCATCCGAAACCGCATACCTACGAATTCCGGACATTATTCGCTTGACTTGAAGTCGGGAAGAGGAGACAAAAGTATGGAACTTTTGAATATAAAAGAAAATATAAAGCTCGACAACAACACGTAAATTACAAACCGTGTATATCAATGTGTATCACAACATAAAGACACGGGAGAATTAAAAACATTATAATCCCCAGGGCGAAGTAGAAGAAAGTAGATTCCTCTGGTGGAAGTTGGAAAAGGAGAATGATTGTTGCGATAGTAAGGATGAGGACAAGGATCAGAACTGGATTAAGAATTTTTAGAATCTTTTGGACGTATGAAATAAGAAGGAAAGTATAGGAATGGTGAGAATAATGGAACGGGAGAGTTTAATTTATAATGGAAATATCAGACAGAGTAATCGAAGCAGATCACCGTATTTAATTAGAGAGATCTTAATTTCCTTATTCGCCGAAGAATCAAATCTTTTAGATTTCGAAGATTTTCTTTAAATCCCTTGGATTTCGGAATTCAACCCCCCACCCTATTAGAAGTTAAGATGCACCTTATGTTCTAAATTCAACCCTGGTTACGTCAAAAGCTAAGACGAATCTCTATTTCTTCATTTCATTCTTTCGTGATAGCTTCACTCGTACGTTTCGAATAATCGAATTATTTTATCCAGGTTACACCCTGTGATAAAATTCTATTTATCAACTCATATTTGCCATGAAAACATTTTTATTTTTAGCCATGACGACCTCACTCAAATTTCGGGACGAAATTTCTTTAACGGGTAGGTACTGTGATGACCCGGGAATTTCTGACCAAATTTAAACTTGAATCTTATATGGTTTTGACAAGATAAGCAAAGCCTGTAATGTTGAAGTCTCAAAACCTTTGAACTGTGTTCATGTATACATTTGACCTTTGACTAATCCCGATGATTCACGAACAATTATTTGAAAATAAATATTGTATATATACATAAATGTATTATATATAATATTTTGATATTATAAATTATAATTTAAATATTTAAAAACCAAATATGTAAAATAAGATATAAAATCATTATGTTGTACTTAAAAAGAAATCATATATATATATATGTATGATTTCTATAGATAATTATTATAATATGTATATATGTAAGAATTTATTACTCAATGTAAGCTACTATATATATAATTATTAAATACTACATAATTAATAAATTGTATATATAATGTGTAAATACAAGTCAAGAATATAGTCGATATAATAACCATGTTATTACTTTCATTATAATACTAACACTAATATCAAAATCAATATCAGTTATATATATTTATATATATTATAATTGTAATCTAAATATTATCAGTATTATCAAACTTATCAATTTATTACTTTGTTATTAATAATATTACCACATTATTGTTATTATCTTTATCAGTATTATTATTATTTATTATTATTAAAAGTATTATTGTTATTTATATTTATTAATTGAAAATCTATACAAACAGATACAAAAATCTATTTGATATCCACATCACTTTCAAAAATTTTGTTTTTGTCTAATATTGTGAGAGATCAGAATCTAATTCGTACAAATCATTGTTTAACCACAAGGATCAATCCAAAAGTGGTTAGCACCCCCTTTCTTCTTTCTATTTTTCTGTCACTGATTGATAACTCCTGTAGACTTTCAATTCTCATTTAATCCTATCAAATTCAGTTGTTAAAAGAGAATGTATGAAATGGTCACCTTACAAATTATCTCCAACTTATTTTCTTATTCATGATTCATTTACAATCTTCCTAGATATAGAGATACATATATACGGTGTACATAAAATCACCACCTTAAACACCACCAACAACGAGACATCTCCTCCCTCACCGCCACCATCTCCATCACTTCACCACTTTCATGCACAATCACCACAAAAATTTGAACATCATCAACCACTGCTACGTACCTGTTTCTATTCGATTAAGATGTGAACCAAAACCACCATCGAGAACCACTTTTGTTCTTTATATTTTTATTATCTTCATTGAAGAGGAAACCTATACTAAGCCTTGAAAACCTGCAACTAACCAAATGAAATTGAAGCTATTCTGTTTTCTATTCGAAATCAACCCACCGAACAAGATATTCTCGTTATTTATATTAACACCCACCACCGAAACCCAATAACCAAGAACCATTTGCCACTATTGTTTCTGTTTTTCTGCACCACATAACCACCACTCTTCCATCACCTTTTCCTATTTTCTTATTTCGTTGAGAATTACCCAAACTGCCACCCCATCATCACAAAACCCACAATTGCAACTGTGTTCCTGTTCAAACCAGAAACCCACCACGAAACAAACTGTACTCAGTCGCTATTATTTATTTTTTTATTTTCTTCTTTCTCTGCAACAAAGAAAACGTTTATAAAGATGATACTTATGGTGATATGATTTCTTTTCTTTGCCAACAAAACCCACTAGCGAATTTGCTGTTTTCTTTTCATTTGATATTTAACAATCATGATAATGGTTGATGGTTGATACGTTATATCATAAATAAAGTGAAACATGTGGCTTCTTTTTCTCCTTTTGTTGGCTGACAATACCATTTAACAACCCATTTGATTAACCTTTTTCCATGCTTGCCAATCGATAACCCCACCTATTGTCCCACTAAACTCACGAACCTAATACTGGAAGTAATAATACGCGTGATAGTCCTAGTTCATGGAATACAAAAGATGCATTTTTCTTGTCGGCTGAAATTCACGAAGCAGGGCCACAAACGTTTTCTTGGAGGCTTATTAAATTGGGCTAGCGATTTTGGGCTGGGTTTGTTTATCTTGTTGGGCCAGGTTAAAATCTCCTTGCTCGACTACTAGACTGCTGCCTTTCCTTTTGTCAATTTTCGATGTAAGGAAGTTTGTCTTTTCAAAACGAATGCAATGTTTGTAAAATGTATCATATAGAGGTTAAGTACCTCGCGATGTAACCAACTATTGTGAATCGTTTGTAATCGATGTGGACTTTGTCCGGATGGATTAGGTGTAACATCCCGCGTTTTTCCGTTAAATTTATTTTAACACCGTCTTTTTTTTATATATATATAATATCTTCCGTTATTTAATTATAACGACACCCGTTTACTCTAGCGTTTTTTTTAAAATATTCGTTTGGTTAATTCACGCACCCGCACCCGAACTAGAGGGACCATTTTTGCCAAGTGATCAAAGGTGTGACTAGGTCAACTAGTCAACACCCTTTCTCCTCCATTCATTTATTTTCATTTCATTTTCATTTTTCCTTTAACACTTTCAACTTTTCTTTCAATCTTCATCATCAAGAATCATCATCTACTTACAATCGATCAAGCTTCAATCAAAACAAATTATATATTCGTGATCCTCTCTTCATCCTCTTCGATTTGGTACCAAATTCATCACATTTGGGTAACATTTCTAAAACACTAGATTTCTTTAAATTCGTGTTCTTGACTTATAAAGTTGTTAATTAGTGTCTATGGCTCATTGTGATGTCGTGTATGTAATTTGTATGCTCAATTTGTTGTATTTGGTGTAACTAGTTCATTATGAAAATTGTTTGCTAAATCTTTGATTTTGGATGATTAAAAGTTGTTTAATTGTTAAAGTTCATGTATTAAATGTGTTACTAGCATCATTAGCTTCAATTTGATGTGGAGGATGATTAAGAAAACTTCAAAAACATGATTATTGATTTTGAGATGTTTGACTAGGGTTTGATAGTTCTTGACATGAATTTTTGGATGCTTGAATGTCATGGAATGTTAATTGTTAGTGTTTAGTAGTAATGTATGCTCCATTACCTTCAAAACGGCATATCATATGTGTGAATTGGTTTCCCGAAACTCAAATTGCATTTGATGAACTTGAAACCTTGAAATGAACGTTTAATGATCACTTGATGAGTTTTCGGCTATTGTAAATGATGTTGTCGTTTGATGATAAGTGCTTAGTTGTGTTCCTTGTCAAAAGAGCTTTCCAACGGTATAAGATACGTCTTCTAGTTGTTTACGGTTTGCGTTTTGTGGTTGTTTGAAGTTTTGACCAAGACTTGAACCTTGAAACTGACCAGGTGCCAGACCACGTGTTAGGTCGCGGCGCGACACCCCTGGCCGCGGCGCGGCATAGGCCGTGTCCAGCTTCTGTCCCACTTGTCCATTTTACCAAAAATGTTTGGGATGTTCTAGACCTCCAATTCACTTGCAACTTGTTTTAATATGCTTATATATGAATAACTAGCATAGAAAATTTGTCCGAGACCCGACCCGAACATGTTGACTTTTTCGTTGACTTTGACCCGACCAAGTTTGACTTTTTGTCAAACTTAACCAAATACTTATGCAACCTTTCTAACATGATTATTTACTAGTATCTTGTATGAAAATTGACAATTTGATTCACATGCTAATATAATCGAGTCGTAACGAGCCATAGGACTAATTGAACATCTTTGACCGTTTGTGTTTACCGTTATTGATATAACCTATATGTTTAGGTCAAGACTAGCTTGGCTTTGCACGCGTTTACTTGTTGAAGTACTTTATTAACTCTTGCACTCGAGGTGAGATCATAGTCCCACTTTTACTCTTTTTGAACTTACTTTTGGGATGAGAAAACATAAACGTTCTTTTAAACTACGTGAACACAAGTACAGGGAAAACAAACATTCTACATACGAGTTTGAACACAAATCCTCAATTCGATTATCATTAGTTACATCAGATGGTGTAAGCGAGAACTTATGTTATATGGCCATATGGGTTTGACAAACCCTCACTTCGGACGGTTCGCTACCGTCTACGGGTGAAATATATTTTCGGGAAACAGTGTATGTTCTAACACTATTATTACGGGGTTCAACGGACGGAATGTTAAGCTTTGATAATTGAGTGCTCGTGAATATTAAATTTTAGAATGTGTTACTATTATTTCAACTTTGCAAACCTTGTGGTTCGACTTACTTACCTTTACTCACTTACTTACTTAAACCTATGATTTCACCAACGTTTTTCGTTGACAGATTTCTATGTTTTTCTCAGGGCTTGCACGATATGTGAAACATGCTTCCGCTCACTATTTGATACTTGCATTGGATGTCGAGTATACATGCATTTCATGGAGCGTCTTTGACTTTACTTTAAACCGTGTCGCCTAGATTTCATTTGTACTTATAACCTTGTAACTTAACCTATGGTTGAACTATTCTTGTAAACTTTGAAAACAATCTTTATTTTGAAATGAAGGCGACATATTTTGGTCAAACGTTGTCATAAATACTTATGACCAGGTAATGGGACCCACGTAGACGACGCCGTCACTTGACGATTTGTCGGGGTCGCTACAAGTGGTATCAGAGCCTTGGTTGTAGGGATTTAGAGTTCATTTGTGTCCACCCCGAGTCATAGGGTACATGGGTGAATCTAGACTACAACCGGCATATAGACTGAAGTAGGAATTATTTGACTATTTGTGCATTTATACTCGAACTCTTCTATCATATCTAACTCGTATTCGACCTTGATCTTACGTTGATAAATTTGTTGACGCGCCACCTTGACTTTATAAAGTAATGTTAAATGCACATGTGAATCAGGGTAATATAATTTCCGGGATTATATTACGGTGATTCATATGGATGTTCCGACATTATGACATAAAGAATTTAAGGCGAGTCAAGGAAAAATTTTCTCTCTATCCTTATTCCATATCACGGTTAGTATTTTTGAGAATACTAATCAACGATATTCTTGTGTCATGAAGGAACAATGGCTCACCAAGGTCAACAAAATACTCCTCTCGAAACTCTAGAACAAGCTCTTCAACGAATGATAACCACCGCCGTGGGTACGGCCGTAGCCGATCACTTTTCTAACAACAACGATCATGGAGCCGGTAATTCAAGCGAAGGTTGCTCCTACAAGAACTTCATGAAGTACAACCCTCCCACTTTCGATGGAACCGGAGGACCGGTTACTCTCACCCGATGGTTTGACCAAATGGAGACCGTTTTTAACACAAGCGGTTGTCGAGATCAAGATAAGGTCAAGTTTTCCACCCTCACTTTCACCGGCATTGCTCTCTCGTGGTGGAACAAGTACGTACAATCGGTGGGTATCGATGAAGCCCACACACTCTCATGGACCGAATTAAGAGAAAGAATGATCACCGAATATTTTCTGCGCGACGGGACTCGAAGGCTCGAACAGGGTCTAAGGAATTTAAGAACGGTCGGGAATGACCTCGGAGCTTATAATCAACGGTTTACCGAACTAGTCTCAATGTGTCCAAATCTCATGACTCCCGAATCCCTAAGAGTCGAACTTTACATGGATGGCCTCCCTAAAAGCATTCAACACGGGGTAATGGCATCCCAACCCACTAACCTATAAGAGGCTTTAACAAAGGCCCACCAAACTTGGTGAATGAAATGGAAGCACCGGTACGAATGGTCGAGAACCACCCGAGTAACAACAAAAGAAAATGGGAAGCCTCGCAACCAAGCAGCCACAACAATAACAACATCTCCAAGAAGCCTTTCACCCCCGGCGGCAAGAAGGGGTATGCTGGAACCCTACCTCACTGTAACAAGTGTCGCAAACATCATTTTGGTGAATGTGGCAAACCCTTTTGCGTCAAGTGTCAAGGAAGTGGCCATGTGGCCCATGTCTGTAAGGGTACCGTTACCGTCGCTCGAAGGGTGCCCAACGCACACAGGACGGGTGCATGCTTTGAGTGTGGCCAACTGGGTCATTTTAGGAATGTGTGCCCAAAGAAGAAATCAACCCCAACGCACGCCATTGAACTTTCAACATCGACACCTAGGATGCCCGAGACGACGATGGACTAGTCACGGGTACGTTTCTTCACAACAAACCGTATATTTCATACTTGTTCGATTCGATTACCGCTAGACGTTTTACAACCAAGACTTTGACTTGTACTCATTACATTCCATCTTTTCCCCTATATACTATTTAGGCAATTTAAGCGACCAACGGAAAAATATTGTGTGCCTATAAATATTACCGGAGGATATACGTTAAGAAATTGAACTCGACACCTATAGAACTAAGGAACTCAAAACCTATTCATTAAGAAGAAATTGTTGCCCTACATTTATGTATAGATTATTGTGAACTAAGAAATTTTCGGTTGGAAACCGATGCCCTCTCCCTCACATCCATGACCTCATGATTATTTGCACGAATCCCGTATGTTCCAAATCGACCTCCGTTCCGGTTATCATCAATTGGGGGTTAAGGGAGACGAAGTCTCCTAAGCCATTTTCCGAACTCGCAACGTTAGTTGTAAATCTCTCTTAGTACCCTTCAATTTATTTAGGACTCTGTCCGTATCCATGAACCTCCTAAACCACGTATGCAAACTTATCTAGACAAATCCGTTATCGTATTTATACATGATATCTTGACCTATTCAAGTAAAGAAGGAAAACGAACAACATCTCCGTCTTACGCTCGAACTTTTGAGAAAAGAGCAACTCTATACCGAATTCTTCGAGTGAGGATTTTGGTTAAACGAAGTTCAATTTCTAGACCCTGTTGATAGTGGTCAAAGTATTTCAATACATCTTACAATCGAAACCACACGTAACCGGGAAACTCTCACGACTCAGACTTGTACTCGTAAAATCTTCGATCTCACCGGTTGTTACCGCAGATTCATTTTCGACTTTATCTCGTGATGCTCGTTCTTTACCCTCGATAACTCATTAAGGTAGAAATTTAAACCTCTCCGTGTCCGAACCTTGAACGTAATTTTTTTCACGCAAACCTTACTAGCTAAATTCGATTAGCACAATGGAATGCGAATATGGAGATATTTCTACTTGAACGCCTGAAAGGCATACTCTCTCGACTCAAAATTGACGTAACTGAAATTCGTTATTTTGCACGAAGAATTCGAATACATAATTGTGGACCCGATCAATTTTCTCGTCATCATGTACCACACTACATACCTCTGTTATTTCGCCGTTACCGTCTGATATTACTGGAACTTAGGATAACACACAATCCAAGGATACTTCACTCTTCTTTGACTTAACGTCCTTGTGTTTCTGATAATCGGCCAACCACTATTCCACCCCGAACTATACAACTACGTGTACTATCTCGTTTCTCTTTCAAACCTCAACTTTTGACAACTAGAGGCACGATATGGCAACCTCGATGTGTAAACTCACTCTACTCTAAGTTCTCATTTCACTCCTATCTTTATCGCTCGCACTTCCGTATAAGAAAACTTCTTGTAACATTTCCCAATGGATAGAGAAACTCTTCATATTACATTAGTATTCGCCACAAGGGTGAATAGTCCTAACGAACATTTTTTGAACCCTAACTGACTTGTTCAAACATATCTTGAGAGATTCTATTCCAACACGGTGTATCTTTGTCAATTATCCCGTATCGAAATACTCATTTCACTTCTAGTTTTACAAGAAACCTTGGAGACCCGCTTAGACATGAGTACCGCGTACCACCCACAAACCGACGAACCAAGCAAACGAACGATTTACGTCTTAGAAAGACATGTCACAAACTCGTATTGTCACCTTTAGTAGTTCTTCTTACAACGACAGCTATCATTCGTATATTAACGCAACACTTCCGAAACCCTATATGACCGCAGATGTCATACCCCTGTTCATTTAACCAAAACATGTGGCAAGCAAATCACCGAATCTGAACTCCATCAAGAAACAACAATTGAGATCATTCAAGTCCGAGAAGGGCTCGAGACAACCCATAGTCACCAAAAGAGTTATACCAAACTTAGATGAAAACCTCACAAAAATCCCTGTGTGTAACAGTGTAATATTGAGAACCCGCACCTTGGAAAGGTGTGATCCGCTTCGGGAATCAGGGAAAGTTAAAACCCGCGACACGTTGACCCTTTTGAAACCTTGGGGCGTATTGGAACCGCTTCCTACCGTTTAGAACTTCCGACTCAATTAAGTTTCCGTTTACCTTACATTTCGTGTAACAAACTTAGAAACGTGTCCTGCGGAACAGGAACGTGCAATCCTGTTAGATACCTCAACTATCGACGACAAACTTCTCTTCATAGGAAACCGGTTGAACTTGTGGGTCGTGAAACCAAACCTTGATACTACGTAACGCCCCCACTATTCGGGTTCGTGGAATACCCAAGACAGCACCTTCACTCAGTCGTAGAGTTAAAACACTAGGTCTCGAGTAAGAGACATCGGCTATTACTTCCAACTAAATTTCGGGACGAAATTTCTTCTGAGGTGTGGATAATGTAACATCCCGCGTTTTTCCGTTAAATTTATTTTAACACCGTCTTTTTTTTATATATATATATAATATCTTCCGTTATTTAATTATAACGACACCCGTTTACTCTAGCGTTTTTTTTTTAAATATTCGTTTGGTTAATTCACGCACCCGCACCCGAACTAGAGGGACCATTTCTGCCAAGTGATCAAAGGTGTGACTAGGTCAACTAGTCAACACCCTTTCTCCTCCATTCATTTATTTTCATTTCATTTTCATTTTTCCTTTAACACTTTCAACTTTTCTTTCAATCTTCATCATCAAGAATCATCATCTACTTACAATCGACCAAGCTTCAATGAAAACAAATTATATATTCGTGATCCTCTCTTCATCCTCTTCGATTTGGTACCAACTTCATCACATTTGGGTAACATTTCTAAAACACTAGATTTCTTTAAATTCGTGTTCTTGACTTATAAAGTTGTTAATTAGTGTCTATGGCTCATTGTGATGTCGTGTATGTAATTTGTATGCTCGATTTGTTGTATTTGGTGTAACTAGTTCATTATGAAAATTGCTTGCTAAATCTTTGATTTTGGATGATTAAAAGTTGTTTAATTGTTAAAGTTCATGTATTAAATGTGTTACTAGCATCATTAGCTTCAATTTGATGTGGAGGATGATTAAGAAAACTTCAAAAACATGATTATTGATTTTGAGATGTTTGACTAGGGTTTGATAGTTCTTGACATGAATTTTTGGATGCTTGAATGTCATGGAATGTTAATTGTTAGTGTTTAGTAGTAATGTATGCTCCATTACCTTCAAAACGGCATATCATATGTGTGAATTGGTTTCCCGAAACTCAAATTGCATTTGATGAACTTGAAACCTTGAAATGAACATTTAATGATCACTTGATGAGTTTTCGGCTATTGTAAATGATGTTGTCGTTTGATGATAAGTGCTTAGTTGTGTTCCTTGTCAAAAGAGCTTTCCAACGGTATAAGATACGTCTTCTAGTTGTTTACGGTTTGCGTTTTGTGGTTGTTTGAAGTTTTGACCAAGACTTGAACCTTGAAACTGACCAGGTGCCAGACCACGTGTTAGGTCGCGGCGCGACACCCCTGGCCGCGGCGCTGCATAGGCCGTGTCCAGCTTCTGTCCCACTTGTCCATTTTACCAAAAATGTTTGGGATGTTCTAGACCTCCAATTCACTTGCAACTTGTTTTAACATGCTTATATATGAATAACTAGCATAGAAAATTTGTCCGAGACCCGACCCGAACATGTTGACTTTTTCGTTGACTTTGACCCGACCAAGTTTGACTTTTTGTCAAACTTAACCAAATACTTATGCAACCTTTCTAACATGATTATTTACTAGTATCTTGCATGAAACTTGACAATTTGATTCACATGCTAATATAATCGAGTTGTAACGAGCCATAGGACTAATTGAACATCTTTGACCATTTGTGTTTACCGTTATTGATATAACCTATATGTTTAGGTCAAGACTAGCTTGGCTTTGCACGCGTTTACTTGTTGAAGTACTTTATTAACTCTTGCACTCGAGGTGAGATCATAGTCCCACTTTTACTCTTTTTGAACTTACTTTTGGGATGAGAAAACATAAACGTTCTTTTAAACTACGTGAACACAAGTACAGGGAAAACAAACATTCTACATACGAGTTTGAACACAAATCCTCAATTCGATTATCATTAGTTACATCAGATGGTGTAAGCGAGAACTTATGTTATATGGCCATATGGGTTTGACAAACCCTCACTTCGGACGGTTCGCTACCGTCTACGGGTGAAATATATTTTCGGGAAACAGTGTATGTTCTAACACTATTATTACGGGGTTCAACGGACGGAATGTTAAGCTTTGATAATTGAGTGCTCGTGAATATTAACTTTTAGAATGTGTTACTATTATTTCAACTTTGCAAACCTTGTGGTTCGACTTACTTACTTTTACTCACTTACTTACTTAAACCTATGATTTCACCAACGTTTTTCGTTGACAGATTTCTATGTTTTTCTCAGGGCTTGCACGATATGTGAAACATGCTTCCGCTCACTATTTGATACTTGCATTGGATGTCGAGTATACATGCATTTCATGGAGCGTCTTTGACTTTACTTTAAACCGTGTCGCCTAGATTTCATTTGTACTTATAACCTTGTAACTTAACCTATGGTTGAACTATTCTTATAAACTTTGAAAACAATCTTTATTTTGAAATGAAGGCGACATATTTTGGTCAAACGTTGTCATAAAGACTTATGACCAGGTAATGGGACCCACGTAGACGACGCCGTCACTTGACGATTTGTCGGGGTCGCTACATTAGGACGGGTCCTTTCAATCTAACCCCCCACTTGGACCATAAAACTCGCGGATTACTTTAGCCCATATCGAGGTCAGATCTTTTTTGAATCGCCAAATCCATTTGAACATAAGCCCATAATTAAAGGCCCGAAGACTTCCAATCTCCAAACCACCTTTATCAAGCGAGGCTAACGTTTGTTTTCAATTAACCCAATGCATCTTTTTAAAATTATCACCGCTACCCCAAAAAAATCCGGCACGCAAAGATTCTAAATTATCTAGAATTCCTTCCAGGCATTTAAAAAGAGATAGATAATACACTCTGAGACTTCCTAGAACCGTCTTTAATAGCGTTAATCTACCCCCGAATGATAGTAAATTAACTTTCCAACCCAAAAGCTTTTTAATGAATCGGTCTTCTAGAGTTTTCCAATTAGACAACGTGTTCATATTAACCCCAATAGGAAGACCCAAGTAAGTAAAAGAAAACGTACCTTTAAGGCATCCCACTTGTTGAACCGCCAAATCCAAAGACAAGTCATCAACCCCGATACCAAATAAATTAGATTTCTCTACATTTATTTTTAATCCCGAAGTATGAAAAAACTCCTCTAGTGTCGATAAGCAATTTTCAAGACTCTCTGTTTCCCAATCCGAAACAATAATCACATCATCCGCATAAAAAGATGAGAGATAGTAGAATCTCCGATTTTTACCCCTTTTATCAAACCTGCCTCTACTTTATTTTTCAACAAAACATGTAAACCCTCCATAACAATAAGAAACAAGAAAGGGCCAATCATGTAACATCCCGCATTTTTCCGTTAAATTATTTTAACGCCCGTCTTCTTATTTTATAAAATTATCTTCGTATCTAGATTCGTATCTTCCGTTACTTAGCGTTTCTAATATTAATGATTGTTTAATTATAACATCTCTCGTTTACTCTAGCTTAATTAAAATATTCGTTCGGTTAATTTCCCGCACCCGACTACAAACTTGAGGGACTAATAGTGACTAGTGAAATGTCCCGTTCTTATTGATTAAAAACGTTCCATATTAATTGATTTCGTTGCGAGGTTTTGACCTCTATATGAGACGTTTTTCAAAGACCGCATTCATTTTAAAACAAACCATAACCTTTATTTCATAAATAAAGGTTTAAAAAGCTTTACGTAGATTATCAATTAATGATAATCTAAAATATCCTGTTTACACACGACCATTACATAATGGTTTACAATACAAATATGTTACATCAAAATCAGTTTCTTGAATGCAGTTTTTACACAATATCATACAAACATGGACTCCAAATCTTGTCCTTATTTTAGTATTCAACAGCGGAAGCTCTTAGTATTCACCTGAGAATAAACATGCTTTAAACGTCAACAAAAATGTTGGTGAGTTATAGGTTTAACCTATATATATCAAATCATAATAATAGACCACAAGATTTCATATTTCAATACACATCCCATACATAGAGATAAAAATCATTCATATGGTGAACACCTGGTAACCGACAATAACAAGATGCATATATAAGAATATCCCCATCATTCCGGGACACCCTTCGGATATGATATAAATTTCGAAGTACTAAAGCATCCGGTACTTTGGATGGGGCTTGTTGGGCCCGATAGATCTATCTTTAGGATTCGCGTCAATTAGGGTGTCTGTTCCCTAATTCTTAGATTACCAGACTTAATAAAAAGGGGCATATTCGATTTCGATAATTCAACCATAGAATGTAGTTTCACGTACTTGTGTCTATTTTGTAAATCATTTATAAAACCTGCATGTATTCTCATCCCAAAAATATTAGATTTTAAAAGTGGGACTATAACTCACTTTCACAGATTTTTACTTCGTCGGGAAGTAAGACTTGGCCACTGGTTGATTCACGAACCTATAACAATATATACATATATATCAAAGTATGTTCAAAATATATTTACAACACTTTTAATATATTTTGATGTTTTAAGTTTATTAAGTCAGTTGTCCTCGTTAGTAACCTACAACTAGTTGTCCACAGTTAGATGTACAGAAATAAATCGATAAATATTATCTTGAATCAATCCACGACCCAGTGTATACGTATCTCAGTATTGATCACAACTCAAACTATATATATTTTGGAATCAACCTCAACCCTGTATAGCTAACTCCAACATTCACATATAGAGTGTCTATGGTTGTTCCGAAATATATATAGATGTGTCGACATGATAGGTCGAAACATTGTATACATGTCTATGGTATCTCAAGATTACATAATATACAATACAAGTTGATTAAGTTATGGTTGGAATAGATTTGTTACCAATTTTCACGTAGCTAAAATGAGAAAAATTATCCAATCTTGTTTTACCCATAACTTCTTCATTTTAAATCCGTTTTGAGTGAATCAAATTGCTATGGTTTCATATTGAACTCTATTTTATGAATCTAAACAGAAAAGTATAGGTTTATAGTCGGAAAAATAAGTTACAAGTCGTTTTTGTAAAGGTAGTCATTTCAGTCGAAAGAACGACGTCTAGATGACCATTTTAGAAAACATACTTCCACTTTGAGTTTAACCATAATTTTTGGATATAGTTTCATGTTCATAATAAAAATCATTTTCTCTGAATAACAACTTTTAAATCAAAGTTTATCATAGTTTTTAATTAACTAACCCAAAACAGCCCGCGGTGTTACTACGACGGCGTAAATCCGGTTTTACGGTGTTTTTCGTGTTTCCAGGTTTTAAATCATTAAGTTAGCATATCATATAGATATAGAACATGTGTTTAGTTGATTTTAAAAGTCAAGTTAGAAGGAGTAACTTTTGTTTGCGAACAAGTTTAGAATTAACTAAACTATGTTCTAGTGATTACAAGTTTAAACCTTCGAATAAGATAGCTTTATATGTATGAATCGAATGATGTTATGAACATCATTACTACCTTAAGTTCCTTGGATAAACCTACTGGAAAATAGAAAAATGGATCTAGCTTCAATGGATCCTTGGATGGCTCGAAGTTCTTGAAGCAGGATCATGACACGAAAACAAGTTCAAGTAAGATCATCACTTGAAATAAGATTGTTATAGTTATAGAAATTGAACCAAAGTTTGAATATGATTATTACCTTGTATTAGAATGATAACCTACTGTAAGAAACAAAGATTTCTTGAGGTTGGATGATCACCTTACAAGATTGAAAGTGAGCTAGCAAACTTGAAAGTATTCTTGATTTTATGAAACTAGAACTTTTGGAATTTATGAAGAACACTTAGAACTTGAAGATAGAACTTGAGAGAGATCAATTAGATGAAGAAAATTGAAGAATGAAAGTGTTTGTAGGTGTTTTTGGTCGTTGGTGTATGGATTAGATATAAAGGATATGTAATTTTGTTTTCATGTAAATAAGTCATGAATGATTACTCATATTTTTGTAATTTTATGAGATATTTCATGCTAGTTGCCAAATGATGGTTCCCACATGTGTTAGGTGACTCACATGGGCTTCTAAGAGCTGATCATTGGAGTGTATATACCAATAGTACATACATCTAAAAGCTGTGTATTGTACGAGTACGAATACGGGTGCATACGAGTAGAATTGTTGATGAAACTGAACTAGAATGTAATTGTAAGCATTTTTGTTAAGTAGAAGTATTTTGATAAGTGTATTGAAGTCTTTCAAAAGTGTATAAATACATATTAAAACACTACATGTATATACATTTTAACTGAGTCGTTAAGTCATCGTTAGTCGTTACATGTAAGTGTTGTTTTGAAACCTTTAGGTTAACGATCTTGTTAAATGTTGTTAACCCAATGTTTATAATATCAAAAGAGATTTTAAATTATTATATTATCATGATATTATGATGTACGAATATCTCTTAATATGATATATATACATTAAATGTCGTTACAACGATAAACGTTACATATATGTCTCGTTTCAAAATCATTAAGTTAGTAGTCTTGTTTTTACATATGTAGTTCATTGTTAATATAATTAATGATATGTTTACTTATCATAATATCATGTTAACTATATATATAACCATATATATGTCATCATATAGTTTTTTACAAGTTTTAACGTTCGTGAATCACCGGTCAACTTGGGTGGTCAATTGTCTATATGAAACCTATTTCAATTAATCAAGTCTTAACAAGTTTGATTGCTTAACATGTTGGAAACATTTAATTATGTAAATATCAATCTCAATTAATATATATAAACATGGAAAAGTTCGGGTCACTACAGTACCTACCCGTTAAATAAATTTCGTCCCGAAATTTTAAGCTGTTGAAGGTGTTGACGAATCTTCTGGAAATAGATGCGGGTATTTCTTCTTCATCTGATCTTCACGCTCCCAGGTGAACTCGGGTCCTCTACGAGCATTCCATCGAACCTTAACAATTGGTATCTTGTTTTGCTTAAGTCTTTTAACCTCACGATCCATTATTTCGACGGGTTCTTCGATGAATTGAAGTTTTTCGTTGATTTGGATTTCATCTAACGGAATAGTGAGATCTTCTTTAGCAAAATATTTCTTTAAATTCGAGACGTGGAAAGTGTTATGTACAGCCGCGAGTTGTTGAGGTAACTCAAGTCGGTAAGCTACTGGTCCGACACGATCAATAATCTTGAATGGTCCAATATACCTTGGATTTAATTTCCCTCGTTTACCAAATTGAACAACGCCTTTCCAAGGTGCAACTTTAAGCATGACCATCTCTCCAATTTCAAATTCTATATCTTTTCTTTTAATGTCAGCGTAGCTCTTTTGTCGACTTTGGGCGATTTTCAACCGTTGTTGAATTTGGATGATCTTCTCGGTAGTTTCTTGTATAATCTCTGGACCCGTAATCTGTCTATCCCCCACTTCACTCCAACAAATCGGAGACCTGCACTTTCTACCATAAAGTGCTTCAAACGGCGCCATCTCAATGCTTGAATGGTAGCTGTTGTTGTAGGAAAATTCTGCTAACGGTAGATGTCGATCCCAACTGTTTCCGAAATCAATAACACATGCTCGTAGCATGTCTTCAAGCGTTTGTATCGTCCTTTCACTCTGCCCATCAGTTTGTGGATGATAGGCAGTACTCATGTCTAGACGAGTTCCTAATGCTTGCTGTAATGTCTGCCAGAATCTTGAAATAAATCTGCCATCCCTATCAGAGATAATAGAGATTGGTATTCCATGTCTGGAGACGACTTCCTTCAAATACAGTCGTGCTAACTTCTCCATCTTGTCATCTTCTCTTATTGGCAGGAAGTGTGCTGATTTGGTGAGACGATCAACTATTACCCAAATAGTATCAAAACCACTTGCAGTCCTTGGCAATTTAGTGATGAAATCCATGGTAATGTTTTCCCATTTCCTTTCCGGGATTTCGGGTTGTTGAAGTAGACCTGATGGTTTCTGATGCTCAGCTTTGACCTTAGAACACGTCAAACATTCTCCTACGTATTTAGCAACATCGGCTTTCATACCCGGCCACCAAAAATGTTTCTTGAGATCCTTGTACATCTTCCCCGTTCCAGGATGTATTGAGTATCTGGTTTTATGAGCTTCTCTAAGTACCATTTCTCTCATATCTCCAAATTTTGGTACCCAAATCCTTTCAGCCCTATACCGGGTTCCGTCTTCCCGAATATTAAGATGCTTCTCCGATCCTTTGGGTATTTCATCCTTTAAATTTCCCTCTTTTAAAACTCCTTGTTGCGCCTCCTTTATTTGAGTAGTAAGGTTATTATGAATCATTATATTCATAGATTTTACTCGAATGGGTTCTCTGTCCTTCCTGCTCAAGGCATCGGCTACCACATTTGCCTTCCCTGGGTGGTAACGAATCTCAAAGTCGTAATCATTCAACAATTCAATCCACCTACGCTACCTCATATTCAGTTGTTTCTGATTAAATATATGTTGAAGACTTTTGTGGTCGGTATATATAATACTTTTGACCCCATATAAGTAGTGCCTCCAAGTCTTTAATGCAAAAACAACCGCTCCTAATTCCAAATCATGCGTCGTATAATTTTGTTCGTGAATCTTCAATTGTCTAGATGCATAAGCAATCACCTTCGTTCGTTGCATTAATACACAACCGAGACCTTGCTTTGATGCGTCACAATAAATCACAAAATCATCATTCCCTTCAGGCAATGACAATATAGGTGCCGTAGTTAGCTTTTTCTTCAATAACTGAAACGCTTTCTCTTGTTCATCATTCCATTCAAATTTCTTCCCTTTATGCGTTAATGCAGTCAAGGGTTTTGCTATTCTGGAAAAGTCTTGGATGAACCTTCTGTAGTAACCAGCTAGTCCTAAAAACTGGCGTATGTGTTTCGGAGTTTTCGGGGTTTCCCACTTTTCAACAGTTTCTATCTTTGCCGGATCCACCTTAATACCTTCTTTGTTCACTATGTGACCGAGGAATTGAACTTCTTCCAACCAAAATGCACACTTTGAAAACTTAGCATACAATTCTTCCTTCCTCAATACTTCTAACACCTTTCTCAAATGTTCACCGAGTTCTTGGTCATTCTTTGAGTAAATAAGTATGTCATCAATGAAAACAATGACAAACTTGTCAAGGTATGGTCCACACACTCGGTTCATAAGGTCCATGAACACAGCTGGTGCATTAGTTAAACCAAACAGCATGACCATAAACTCGTAATGACCGTAACGTGTTCTGAAAGCAGTCTTTGGAATATCATCTTCTTTCACCCGCATTTGATGATACCCGGAACGTAAGTCAATCTTTGAATAAACAGACGAGCCTTGTAGTTGATCAAATAAGTCGTCGATTCTCGGTAGTGGGTAGCGGTTCTTGATGGTAAGTTTGTTCAACTCTCGGTAGTCGATACACAACCTGAATGTACCATCTTTCTTCTTGACAAACAAAACAGGAGCTCCCCACGGTGATGTGCTTGGTCGAATGAAACCACGCTCTAAAAGTTCTTGTAATTGGCTTTGCAGTTCTTTCATCTCGCTGGGTGCGAGTCTGTAAGGAGCACGAGCTATTGGTGCAGCTCCTGGTACAAGATCTATTTGAAATTCAACGGATCGATGTGGGGGTAATCCCGGTAATTCTTTCAGAAATACATCGGGAAATTCTTTTGCAATGGGAACATCATTGATGCTCTTTTCTTCAGTTTGTACTTTCTCAATGTGTGCTAGAATAGCATAGCAACCTTTTCTTATTAGTTTTTGTGCCTTCAAATTACTAATAAGATGTAGCTTCGTGTTGCCCTTTTCTCCGTACACCATTAAGGGTTTTCCTTTTTCTCGTATAATGCGAATTGCATTTTTGTAACAAACAATCTCCGCTTTCACTTCTTTCAACCAGTCCATACCGATTATCACATCAAAACTCCCTAACTCTACTGGTATTAAATCAATCTTAAATGTTTCGCTAACCAGTTTAATTTCTCGATTCCGACATATAATATCTGCTGAAATTAATTTACCATTTGCTAATTCGAGTAAAAATTTACTATCCAAAGGCGTCAATGGACAACTTAATTTAGCACAAAAATCTCTACTCATATAGCTTCTATCCGCACCCGAATCAAATAAAACGTAAGCAGATTTATTGTCAATAAGAAACGTACCCGTAACAAGCTCCGGGTCTTCCTGTGCCTCTACCGCATTAATATTGAAAACTCTTCCACGGCCTTGTCCATTCGTGTTCTCCTGGTTCGGGCAATTTCTAATAATGTGGCCTGGTTTTCCACATTTATAACAAACTACATTGGCATAACTTGCTCCGACACTACTTGCTCCGCCATTACTCGTTCCGACACCATTTGTTCCTTTCGTTCTATTAACCCCTGGTCCGTAGACCTCACACTTCGCCGCGCTATGACCATTTCTTTTACACTTGTTGCAAAATTTGGTGCAGAACCCCGAGTGATTCTTTTCACACCTTTGGCATAGCTGCTTCTGATTGTTGTTGTTGTTGCGGTTATTATTGTTGTTGGGATGATTGTTGTAGTTGCTGTTGTTGTTGTTGTTGTTGGGCCGTTTGTTGTAGTTGCGATTGATGTTGCGATTGTTGAGATAATTGTTGCGATTATTGTTGTAATTGCTGTTGTTGTTGTATTGGTGATTCTTATCACCGTTTTCCTCCCACTTTCTTTTGACTTGCTTCACATTGGCCTCTTCAGCAGTCTGTTCTTTAATTCTTTCTTCAATCTGGTTCACTAGTTTGTGAGCCATTCTACATGCCTGTTGTATGGAGGCGGGCTCGTGTGAACTTATATCTTCTTGGATTCTTTCCGGTAATCCTTTCACAAACGCTTCGATCTTCTCTTCCTCATCTTCGAATGCTCCCGGACACAATAGGCAAAATTCTGTGAATCGTCTTTCGTACGTGGTAATATCAAATCCTTGGGTTCGTAACCCTCTAAGTTCTGTCTTGAGCTTATTGACCTCGGTTCTGGGACGGTACTTCTCGTTCATCAAGTGCTTGAATGCTGACCACGGTAGTGCGTACGCATCATCTTGTCCCACTTGCTCTAGATAGGTATTCCACCATGTTAACGCAGAACCTGTGAAGGTATGCGTAGCGTACTTCACTTTGTCCTCTTCAGTACACTTACTTATGGCAAACACCGATTCAACCTTCTCGGTCCACCGTTTCAATCCGATCGGTCCTTCGGTTCCATCAAATTCCAAAGGTTTGCAGGCAGTGAATTCTTTGTAGGTGCATCCTACATGATTTCCTGTACTGCTAGATCCAAGGTTATTGTTGGTATGTAGCGCAGCCTGTACTGCGGCAATGTTTGAAGCTAGAAAAGTACGGAATTCCTCTTCATTCATATTCACGGTGTGTCGAGTAGTCGGTGCCATTTCCTTCAAAATAGTTAAATGGAACAAGTTAATCATACAGAATATTAAGAGTAGTTAATAGTATTTCGTAGCATAATATGAACTCATTTATAAAAGCTTTTTCTTCATATTAGCGTTTTATAAGTTTAAATTCGGGTAGTACCTACCCGTTAAGTTCATACTTAGTAGCTAATATACAATTCAACTACTACAATTCTATATGAAAAACTGATTATAATAATATTTCGCGTTCAAACTTTTATACAATATTTTACAAACTTACAATACCGCTTATTTTACATAAAGCATGAAATATAGCACACAATAACTTTGATACAAGATAGTTGTGAAGACAATTCTAGCTAGTACACAAGTCGTTCAGCAAAGGCAATAAAGACACGTAATTCATACGTCCAGAAACAAGTCATGCATTCTAGTTTTACTAGGACTACTTCCCATCCTTGGTCTTGTGCAACATAACCGTTATGGCCGTTGATAAGACAGCGTGTTGTAACGTCGTCAAAGGGACGAGGGTTACGTAATGTCCAACAGTCCCGTAACAATCTAAAAACCTCATTTCTTACCCCAATTACCGACTCCGTCACTTGTGGGAACGTTTTGTTTAATTGTTGTAGCCCGATGTTCTTGTTCTCACTTTGGTGAGAAGCGAACATTACTAATCCGTAAGCATAACATGCTTCTTTATGTTGCATGTTAGCCGCTTTTTCTAAATCACGAAGTCCAATATTCGGATATATTGAGTCAAAATAATTTCTTAACCCATTGCGTAAAATAGCATTTGGGTTCCCCGCAATATATGCGTCAAAGTAAACACATCGTAACTTATGGGTTTCCCAATGTGATATCCCCCATCTTTCAAACGAAAGTCTCTTATAAACCAAGACATTCTTGGAACGTTCTTCGAATGTCTTACAAACTGATCTCGCCTTAAATAGTTGTGCCGAGGAATTCTGGCCGACTCTAGACAAGATTTCATCAATCATGTCTCCGGGTAGGTCTCTTAAAATATTGGGTTGTCTATCCATTTTGCGTTTTTATACTGTAAAATAGACAAGAGTTAGATTCATAAAAAATAATACTTATTAATACAAGCAATTTTTACATATATCATAAAACATAAGCACACTATATTACATATATTACACCACATGAATACAACTATCTTATTCCGACTCGCTTGTTTCTTCTTCTTCTTCGGTTTTGGTTCGTTTTGCCAAGTTTCTAGGGATATATGATTTTCCCCTAATACGAGCCGTCGTTATCCACATTGGTTTAGAAAAACCTGGTGGTTTAGAGGTTCCCGGGTCATTGTTACAACTTAAGGACTTCGGGGGTTAACGATACATATAAAGTTCATCGGGGTTGGAATTAGATTTCTCTATTTTTATGCCCTTTCCCTTATTATTTTCTTTTGCCTTTTTAAATTCAGTTGGGGTAATTTCTATAACATCATCGGAATTCTCTTCGGAATCCGATTCATTGGAGAATTGATAATCCTCCCAATATTTTGCTTCCTTGGCGCAAACACCATTGACCATAATTAGCCTTGGTCGGTTGGTTGAGGATTTTCTTTTACTTAACCGTTTTATTATTTCCCCCACCGGTTCTATTTCTTCATCCGGTTCCGATTCTTCTTCCGGTTCCGATTCTTCTTCCGGTTCCGACTCTTCTTCCGGTTCCTCTTCGGGAACTTGTGAATCAGTCCACGAATCATTCCAATTTACATTTGACTCTTCATTATTATTAGGTGAGTCAATGGGACTTGTTCTAGAGGTAGGCATCTATCACATAATATCAAACTCGTTAAGAGATTAATATATCACATAATGTTCACATGTTAAAAATATATAGTTTCCAACAAAATTTGTTAAGCAATCATTTTTCAAGTAAACACGGTCGAAGTCCAGACTCACTAATGCATCCTAACAAACTCGATAAGACACACTAATGCAAAATTCTGGTTCTCTAAGACCAACGCTCGGATACCAACTGAAATGTCCCGTTCTTATTGATTAAAAACGTTCCATATTAATTGATTTCGTTGCGAGGTTTTGACCTCTATATGAGACGTTTTTCAAAGACCGCATTCATTTTAAAACAAACCATAACCTTTATTTCATAAATAAAGGTTTAAAAAGCTTTACGTAGATTATCAATTAATGATAATCTAAAATATCCTGTTTACACACGACCATTACATAATGGTTTACAATACAAATATGTTACATCAAAATCAGTTTCTTGAATGCAGTTTTTACACAATATCATACAAACATGGACTCCAAATCTTGTCCTTATTTTAGTATTCAACAGCGGAAGCTCTTAGTATTCACCTGAGAATAAACATGCTTTAAACGTCAACAAAAATGTTGGTGAGTTATAGGTTTAACCTATATATATCAAATCATAATAATAGACCACAAGATTTCATATTTCAATACACATCCCATACATAGAGATAAAAATCATTCATATGGTGAACACCTGGTAACCGACAATAACAAGATGCATATTTAAGAATATCCCCATCATTCCGGGACACCCTTCGGATATGATATAAATTTCGAAGTACTAAAGCATCCGGTACTTTGGATGGGGCTTGTTGGGCCCGATAGATCTATCTTTAGGATTCGCGTCAATTAGGGTGTCTGTTCCCTAATTCTTAGATTACCAGACTTAATAAAAAGGGGCATATTCGATTTCGATAATTCAACCATAGAATGTAGTTTCACGTACTTGTGTGTATTTTGTAAATCATTTATAAAACCTGCATGTATTCTCATCCCAAAAATATTAGATTTTAAAAGTGGGACTATAACTCACTTTCACAGATTTTTACTTCGTCGGGAAGTAAGACTTGGCCACTGGTTGATTTACGAACCTATAACAATATATACATATATATCAAAGTATGTTCAAAATATATTTACAACACTTTTAATATATTTTGATGTTTTAAGTTTATTAAGTCAGTTGTCCTCGTTAGTAACCTACAACTAGTTGTCCACAGTTAGATGTACAGAAATAAATCGATAAATATTATCTTGAATCAATCCACGACCCAGTGTATACGTATCTCAGTATTGATCACAACTCAAACTATATATATTTTGGAATCAACCTCAACCCTGTATAGCTAACTCCAACATTCACATATAGAGTGTCTATGGTTGTTCCGAAATATATATAGATGTGTCGACATGATAGGTCGAAACATTGTATACGTGTCTATGGTATCTCAAGATTACATAATATACAATACAAGTTGATTAAGTTATGGTTGGAATAGATTTGTTACCAATTTTCACGTAGCTAAAATGAGAAAAATTATCCAATCTTGTTTTACCCATAACTTCTTCATTTTAAATCCGTTTTGAGTGAATCAAATTGCTATGGTTTCATATTGAACTCTATTTTATGAATCTAAACAGAAAAGTATAGGTTTATAGTCGGAAAAATAAGTTACAAGTTGTTTTTGTAAAGGTAGTCATTTCAGTCGAAAGAACGACGTCTAGATGACCATTTTAGAAAACATACTTCCACTTTGAGTTTAACCATAATTTTTGGATATAGTTTCATGTTCATAATAAAAATCATTTTCTCTGAATAACAACTTTTAAATCAAAGTTTATCATAGTTTTTAATTAACTAACCCAAAACAGCCCGCGGTGTTACTACGACGGCGTAAATCCGGTTTTACGGTGTTTTTCGTGTTTCCAGGTTTTAAATCATTAAGTTAGCATATCATATAGATATAGAACATGTGTTTAGTTGATTTTAAAAGTCAAGTTAGAAGGATTAACTTTTGTTTGCGAACAAGTTTAGAATTAACTAAACTATGTTCTAGTGATTACAAGTTTAAACCTTCGAATAAGATAGCTTTATATGTATGAATCGAATGATGTTATGAACATCATTACTACCTTAAGTTCCTTGGATAAACCTACTGGAAAAGAGAAAAATGGATCTAGCTTCAATGGATCCTTGGATGGCTCGAAGATCTTGAAGCAGGATCATGACACGAAAACAAGTTCAAGTAAGATCATCACTTGAAATAAGATTGTTATAGTTATAGAAATTGAACCAAAGTTTGAATATGATTATTACCTTGTATTAGAATGATAACCTACTGTAAGAAACAAAGATTTCTTGAGGTTGGATGATCACCTTACAAGATTGAAAGTGAGCTAGCAAACTTGAAAGTATTCTTGATTTTATGAAACTAGAACTTTTGGAATTTATGAAGAACACTTAGAACTTGAAGATAGAACTTGAGAGAGATCAATTAGATGAAGAAAATTGAATAATGAAAGTGTTTGTAGGTGTTTTTGGTCGTTGGTGTATGGATTAGATATAAAGGATATGTAATTTTGTTTTCATGTAAATAAGTCATGAATGATTACTCATATTTTTGTAATTTTATGAGATATTTCATGCTAGTTGCCAAATGATGGTTCCCACATGTGTTAGGTGACTCACATGGGCTGCTAAGAGCTGATCATTGGAGTGTATATACCAATAGTACATACATCTAAAAGCTGTGTATTGTACGAGTACGAATACGGGTGCATACGAGTAGAATTGTTGATGAAACTGAACGAGAATGTAATTGTAAGCATTTTTGTTAAGTAGAAGTATTTTGATAAGTGTATTGAAGTCTTTCAAAAGTGTATAAATACATATTAAAACACTACATGTATATACATTTTAACTGAGTCGTTAAGTCATCGTTAGTCGTTACATGTAAGTGTTGTTTTGAAACCTTTAGGTTAACGATCTTGTTAAATGTTGTTAACCCAATGTTTATAATATCAAAAGAGATTTTAAATTATTATATTATCATGATATTATGATGTACGAATATCTCTTAATATGATATATATACATTAAATGTCGTTACAACGATAAACGTTACATATATGTCTCGTTTCAAAATCATTAAGTTAGTAGTCTTGTTTTTACATATGTAGTTCATTGTTAATATAATTAATGATATGTTTACTTATCATAATATCATGTTAACTATATATATAACCATATATATGTCATCATATAGTTTTTTACAAGTTTTAACGTTCGTGAATCACCGGTCAACTTGGGTGGTCAATTGTCTATATGAAACCTATTTCAATTAATCAAGTCTTAACAAGTTTGATTGCTTAACATGTTGGAAACATTTAATTATGTAAATATCAATCTCAATTAATATATATAAACATGGAAAAGTTCGGGTCACTACAACTAGTGGCTAAAGTGGTGACTAGGTCAACTAGTCAACCACCTCACCACCACCACTCATTCATTCACTCGTCACTTTCTCTCTTCCTCCTACTTTCACTTTTTGCTCTCAACTCACACAATCAAAGATTCATCATCTAATTCGGATCTAGGAAGCTCACAACAAATCCGATTACATATTTAGAATCCTTGCATCTTCCTCTTCGAATCCATACCAACTTCATCTCGTTTGGGTAACTTTCTAAAAACACTAAATTCTTGCTCTTGATCTTTAAAACTTAAAAGTGTGTTAGTTAGTGTCTATGGCTCAAGTCTAACATGATTATGTGATTTAATTGCATGTTCTTGCTATTTTGATATAACTAGCTTAAACTTGAAGATGACTTGCTTAATCTCGAGATTTGGTTGCTTAAATGTTGTTAGATGTTAAAAGTGCATGTATTAAATGTGTTACTAGCATCAATAGCTTCAATTTGGTATGTAGGTTGACATGGAAAAGCTTCATAAACATAATTGTTAAATTTGTGACTTTGAGTTAGGGTTTGATAGAAGTAAAATGAACTTTTGATGCATTGAATGCTTTGCAATATTGTTTGTAAGTGTTTAGTTGTATGGTATGCGTAATTACCTACGAAACGGCGTATCACATGTGTGCATTTAATTCCCAAATCATCAAAGTGCATTTATGAACTTGAAAACATTTATGGTGGACATTTAATGAACTTTCAACTTGGATTTGATTATTGTAAATGATGATTTTGATTGATGAAATGTGTTTAGTTGCATTCCTTGTTAAATTACCTTTCCAACGATGTATGGTATGCTTTTTAAGTGTTTACCATTCGTTATTTGTGTTTAAATGAAGTTTGGTTGAGAATTGAACAATTGAATCAGCCCAGGCACCAGGCCACGCCTATTGGCGCGGCGCGGCCACTGTAACATCCGTGTTACATCCGTCCCATATCGGTTGGAGAGGAGAACGAAGCATGCCTTATAAGGGTGTGGAGACCTTTCCTAGCATGACGCGTTTTGGGACCACAAGCGCAGCAGATCTCAAGAGAACTCTGCAGTTAAGCGTGCTCAGGCGAGAGCACTACTAGGATGGGTGACCTCCTGGGAAAGTGTTCGTCGTGTGTGGTCACCAAGAAAAATCCGTGAGCAACCTACGAGGAAGACAAGGGTACGTCCCTATCTCTGCAAAGCGGACATTATCATGCTACGGGGAACGTTTTACCTGGGGTGTTACAGATGGTATCAAAGCCCAGGCCCCGGATCAAACGTGCACAACGAGGACGCTGTGTCCTATTAGGGAGGAGGATTGTAACATCCGTGTTACATCCGTCCCATATCGGTTGGAGAGGAGAACAAAGCATGCCTTATAAGGGTGTGGAGACCTTTCCTAGCATGACGCGTTTTGGGACCACAAGCGCAGCAGATCTCATGAGAACTCTGCAGTTAAGTGTGCTCAGGCGAGAGCACTACTAGGATGGGTAACCTCCTGGGAAAGTGTTTGTCGTGTGTGGTCGCCAAGAAAAATCCGTGAGCAACCTACGGGGGAGACAAGTGTACGTCCCTATCTCTGCAAAGCGGACAATATCATGCTACGGGGAACGTTTTACCTGGGGTGTTACAGATGGTATCAGAGCCCAGGCCCCGGATCAAATGTGCACAACGAGGACGCTGTGTCCCATTAGGGAGGAGGATTGTAACATCCGTGTTACATCCGTCCCATATCGGTTGGAGAGGAGAACGAAGCATGCCTTATAAGGGTGTGGAGACCTTTCCTAGCATGACGCGTTTTGGGACCACAAGCGCAACAGATCTCATGAGAACTCTGCAGTTAAGCGTGCTCAGGCGAGAGCACTACATAGGATGGGTGACCTCCTGGGAAAGTGTTCGTCGTGTGTGGTCGCCAAGAAAAATCCGTGAGCAACCTACGGGGGAGACAAGGGTACGTCCCTATCTCTGCAAAGCGGACAATATCATGCTACGGGGAACGTTTTACCTGGGGTGTTACAGTCACCCAATGTCGCGGCGCGACATAAGCCGTGTTCAGGGGCTGTTCAACTTCGCACTTTTTCGTTTAATTCCAACTATGCTACGCACCTCCGATTAACATGTAACTTGTTCTAACATGCTTATATATGAATAATTAGCTCAGAAAAATAGTTCAAGACCCGACCCGAATGTGTTGACTTTTTTGTTGACTTTGACTTGACCAAAGTTGACTTTTAATCAAACTTAACCAAATACTTATGGAATTGTTTTAACTAACTTTTATACTTATACCTTGCATGAAACGTGCCAATTTGATTCACATGCTATATAATCGAGTCGTAACGAGCCATAGGACTAATTGAACAACTTTGACCGACTTCATGTTTACCAATATTGATACAACTTATTGTTTAGGTCGAGACTAGCATTCTTTCTTGCACACGTTTACTTGTGAAGTACATTTACATTCGTGCACTCAAGGTGAGATCATAGTCCCACTTTTACTCTTCAAAACTTACATTTGGGATGAGAAAACATAAACGTTTCGTTTTACAAAGTGAACACATGTATGGAAACAAACATTCTACGTACGAGTTAGAACAAAAATCCTCAATTCGATTATCATTAGTTACACTTGCCGGGTGTAAGTGAGAACTTATGTTGTATGGCCATATGGGTTTGACTAACCCTCATTCAGACGGTTCGCTACCATTATTCGAATGAAATATATTTTCGAGAATAAGTGTAGGGTCTAACACTATGTGATGGGGTAACGTTAGTTAAGCCTTGATAATTGGGTGCTCGTGATAACAATTTTTAGAATGATTTTACTATTACTTCAATGTTATAAATCTCGTGGTTCAACTTACTTACTTACGTACTCACTTACTAAACCTATGATTTCACCAACGTTTTCATTGACAAATTTTTATGTTTTTCTCAGGTCCTTGAACGATATGTGTTACATGCTTCCGCACTCTATTTTGTTACTTGCTTGGATGTCGAGTATACTTGCATACATGGAGCGACTTTTGACTATACATTAAATCGTGTCACATAAGTTTCATTTGTACTTAAAAACGTTGTATCGTAATAGTCGTTGAACTACTTTGTAAACTTTGAAACACCTTTACATATGAAATGAATGCGACATATTTTGGTCAAACGTTGTTTTAAAGACTTATGACCACGTCGTCAATGACAATTTTGTCGGGTCGCTTGTAACACCCTAGGCAAATCCCACATCGCCTACGAACATGAGTGATCATGGGATTATAAGGTAATACTCACGCTTAAATGACACAACGCGTTTTGGGATCACAGGCTGAGTAGAAGTGCGAGTACGTTGTGGTTAAGCGTGCTCGGGCGAGAGCACTACCAGGATGGGTGACCTTCTGGGAAAGTGCTTCTCGTGTGTGGTCGCCAAGAAAAAGCCGTGCACCTGCGGGCAAAGCGGACAATATTGTGGTCATGTTAAGCTAGGGTGTTACAGAATGGTATCAGAGCCACTCATGTGCCGTTGGGGGTGGTGGGGAAAACCTCATCGAGGACGATGAGTCCCTAAGGTGGGTGAATGTAACACCCTAGGCAAATCCCACATCGCCCACGAACATGAGTGATCATGGGATTATAAGGTAATACTCACGCTTAAATGACACAACGCGTTTTGGGATCACAGGCTGAGTAGAAGTGCGAGTACGTTGTGGTTAAGCGTGCTCGGGCGAGAGCACTACCAGGATGGGTGACCTTCTGGGAAAGTGCTTCTCGTGTGTGGTCGCCAAGAAAAAGCCGTGCACCTGCGGGCAAAGCGGACAATATTGTGGTCATGTTAAGCTGGGGTGTTACATCGCTACAGATGGTATCAGAGCATTGGTTGTAGGGATTTAGAGTTCATTGGTGTCAACCCCGAGTCATAGGGTACATTGGTGAGTCTAGACTACAACTGGCATATAAACTTGAAGTAGGACTTGCTTGACTACTTGTGCATTTATACTTAAACTATTCTATTCGTATCTAACTCTTATTTCATCTTAATCTCACGTTGTTTAATTTGATTGACACGCCATATTTACTTTATGAGATAATGTCGAATGCACATATGAATTAGGATAATATAACGGTGACTCATATGGACGTTCCGACATTATAACATAAAGAATTTAGGGCAAGTCATGGAAAATTTTCTCTCTATCTTTATTCCATATCACGATTAGTATTATTGAGAATACTAATCAACGATATTCTTACGTTTTCAAGGAACAATGGCTCACTGAGGTCAACACAACACTCCTCCCGAAACTCTCGAACGAGCTCTTCAACGAATGATAGCCACCGCCGTGGATGTGGCCATGGCCGGTCACTCCTCCAACAACAATAACAACAACACTAACCATGGAGCCAATAATTCAAACGGGGGGTGCTCCTACAAGAACTTCATGGGGTGCAAACCTCCCACTTTCGATGGAACCGGGGGATCGGTTGCTCTCACCCTTTGATTTGAACAAACAGAAGCCGTTTTTAGCATAAGCAGTTGTCGGGACCAAGATAAGGTCAAGTTTTCCACCCTCACTTTCGTCGGTATTGCTCTCTCATGGTGGAACATGTATGTACAATCTGTGGCTACCGATGAAGCCCATACACTCTCTTGGACCGAATTAAGAGAAAGAATGATCACCGAATACTTCCCGCGCGAAGAGACTCGAAGGATCGAACAGGGACTAAGAAATTTAAAAATGGTCCGGAATGACTTCGAAGCTTACAATCAACGATTTGCCGAACTAGCCTTAATGTGTCCAAACCTCATGACTCCCGAGTCCCTAAGAGTTGAACTTTACATGGATGGCCTCCCTGAGAGCATTCGACACGGGGTAATGTCATCCAAACCCACTAACCTACAAGAGGCTTTAACGATGGCCCGCAAATCCATAGAAACGGTGGATGAAATTGAAGCACCGACACCAACGGCCGAGGATCAATCGGGCGGCAACAAAAGAAAATGGGAAGCCTCCCCATCAAGCAACTACAACAACAACTTCACCAAGAAGCCTTTCACCTCCGACGGCAAGAAGAGTTATGCAGGAAATCTACCTTTTTGTGACAAGTGCCACAAGCATCACTTTGGTGAGTGTGGCAAACCATTTTGCAGCAAGTGTCGAAGAAGTGACCATTTGGCCAAATATTGTAAAAGTACCCCTCCCGTCGCTCCAAAGGTGCCCAACGTACATCGAACAGGTGTTTGTTTCGAATGTGGCCAACCGGGTCATTTTAAGAATGCGTGCGCAAATAAGAAAGCCAAACCCATTGTACGCGGTCGAGCTCTCAACATCAACACCAAGGGTGCCCGAGATGACAATGAACTAGTCACGGGTACGTTTCTCCTCAACAAATCTTATGTTTCTTGTTTATTCAATTCGGGTGCCGATAAGAGTTTTGTATCCAAGGCTTTGACTCATGCCTTTTGCGTTTCACCACTCCCCCTAGATACTACTCATACTATTCAAGTGACCAACGGAAAACTATTACGTGCCGAAAAATTTTATCTGGGATATACGTTAAACTTATTAGGTAAAGAGTTTGAATTGGACTTGATGACTATAGAACTAAGGAGCTCCAATCCTATCCGTTAAAAAGAAAATGACTTCCTACATGTGTATCGATTATCGTGAACTAAATAAATTTCCGGTTAAGAACCGACATCCTTTTCCTCGTATCAATAACCTCTTGATCAATTATAGGGATCTCGTTTATATATAAAAATCGACCTCCAATCTGTTATCACATTCATAGATGATGTCTTAAACTATTCAAGCGAGGAAGAAAACTAACAACATCTTCGTCTTACGCTCGAACTCTAGAGAAGGAACAACTCTATGCCAAATTCTCCCAGTGTGAATTTTGATTAACGAAGTCCAAATTTCAGACCATGTTATTAGTAGTCAAGGTATGTCGATCCCGCAGAAATCAAAGCCATACATAATTAGGAAACCCCCACGACTCCGACTCATATTCGCAAATTTGTGGATCTCGCCGGTTATTACCGAAGATTCATTTTCAACTTTTCCCGTATTACCCGTCCTTTAACCTCGTTAACTCACGAAAGGAAGGAAGTTCGTTTGGTCCGTCGAACAGGAATTGACATTTCACATCTTTAAGAAGAAGTTAACCATCACACCTATCTTATCTCTTTCCGAAGGCACTGATGATTTTGTTGCATGTTGTGACGCCTCCAAACAAGGTTTTGGGTGTGTGTTAATACCACGAAGGAAAGTTATTGTGTAACGACCCAAACCAAACCACCATCGAACCCGCGGAAAATATCAAAAAAAAAAAAAATTTAGTTTATTCAGCAACTGGCGCGGCGCGCCAGAACTTTGCGCGGTGCGCCGATCTGGTCTGTCCAAAAAGTCTTGAAATGCTAAAAAGATCGGCCACTTCCCGACATAATTAGACAAAATGCTTTTAACAACATATTCAAATATGTAAAACTAACACATTCCATTAATAAAATGAGTTTTACGAAGCGGGGCCCACATCGGCCGTTTTACGAGTTTCATACAAAAGTTTGAGTTTCGACCACATTAAGTTTAAATACCAAACGACACTACGAGCATGGTGTTTAGAGTTAAACTACCCAAGCCTCGGTCAAACTCTAAAAGCTAATATCTCCAAAAGCGTTCCCTAACAACAACGGGATCTTTAATCCAAGATGATGCCCTTACTTTTGTCCACAACCGAACCTGCAATCACTTACTCAAACACCGCATACATGCTAGCAACAAAATTAGCTTATAATCTCAAATACGAGCTAGAAATCTCCAATACCACAAGCTAGCATAGCAACGCATATAAATATAACTCGAATAATATATTATGCTTACACTTACAACACAATAACCATGGTTAACCAATCGTACAAGGGAATGGCGCTCGCGAAAATGCCATCGGTGTTCATAACATCCATTAGGGTACTTAACACCTCATATCACTAACCCCTAGGGTGGCACCTTAACACCTCGGTACTTCACCCCGAGTGGCATCTTAACACCTCGATGCTTCACTCCTTATTTTACGAAGTGGTGTCTTAACACCTCGACACTACACCCCTAGGTGGCATCTTAACACCTCGATGCTTCACCCCGAGTGGCATCTTAACACCTCGATGCTTTACTCATCACGTGAAACGTGGTGTCTTAGCACCTCGACACTACACATTTCACGCTACAACAAATAGATACATTATATACCTACACATATACTTATTCCACTCACCTCAAGATCTCTTGTGAAAAGATACCCGAGCTTGCAAAACCTCAATGTAACGTACCTATCACATTATACATATTAGAAATCAAAAACTCAAGTTGGTCAACCAATTCTTTCACCATTCTAAAGCCATTTTGACCCAAAGTGCAATTTCAACCCATTTGCACTCTTAACCCTAATTTTGGGTCAACTCATACCAAAACCCTAACATTAGCCAAGATAGGTTTAAAACACATTTCAAAACAAGGTTTAGACATTAATCACAAACATTAACTAACTTAGGTCTACCTTGACCCATTTGACCAATTTAAGGTCTACACACCCATTTCGGGTCATCCACTAACCCACCTAACACCCCTTTACATATATATAAGTGTGCTAGTAATTTGACTAACCAATTTAAGCTCATAAACATACATTAATACTTTGAAAACCCTAGTTAATCAACTTTGAGTCTACATGACCCAAATTCACCCAAAAACCCCTAATTCACTAACAAATGGGTTTTATGTGCAACACTACCCAAACCCTAACCCTTAATACCATTAAAGTAAGAAATTAGGTTTTATAACTTACCAACACAATCACCACGTAGCTAGCGACTAGATGAACGACTTTAGAACTCGCACTAAGACCCGATTCAACATCCTTCTTCCTTTAATGGAGCTTTCTCACTCTAGAACTTCCTCTCTCACTAGGATTTAATGGAAAGTGATAAGGTAGATGGAAATGGAGTAAATGAGACTCCAACAACTGATCCCAAGCCTTAAAGTCGGGTCCCATGTGAAATTACCAAAAAGCCCTTAAAATATCTAATTTAAAAGCAAGAGATGAGCTGTCAGCCCGTAATGGCGCGACGCTCCATAATTCTGCGCGGCGCAGATAGCCTGGGCAGAATTCTTTTCTATTTTAAAATACACAACGAAAACCCCACAACTTGAATAACTTAAATACACATATGTACCATGAAATATTTGGGTCTTACAACTCTCCCCCACTTATTCGGATTGCGGGCCGCATGACAAGAAGGAAGATAAACCAACACAAACTCTTCGGGCTCCCAAGTAAACTCGGAACCTTTACTACGATGCCATTGAACTTTAAAGGTCCTAACCTCTTTATGTCTCAACCTTTTGACCTTCTTATCGAGTATGGCAATCGGTTCCTCAATATACTCTAACTTATTATTTAGCTCAATCTCAAACGATACGCGACTTCACCAACACGAGCTAAAACCTTAAATGGTCCAATAAACCGAGGAGCTAACTTTCCTCGTTTTCGAAATCGGATAATACCCCTCCATGGCGAAACCTTAAGCATCACCATGTCACGTTCTTGAAACTCGATCGTTCATCTACGTTTGTCGGCATACGACTTTTGCCTATCTTGAGCCTTTTTCAACTGCTCTCGAATCATATCAATTTTGCAATTCGTCTCTAAGACCAAATCGGTACTCCCGATTTCCCTTTGACCCACTTCACCCCAACAAATTGGAGTTCGACACCTCCGTCCATAAAGTATCTCATAAGGTGGCATCCCGATACTAGTATGATAACTATTATTGTACGAGAATTCCACCAAAGGCAAGTGCTCATCTCAACTACCACCGAAATCAATAATACATGCCCGTAACATATCCTCCAACGTTTGATTCGTACGTTCGGTTTGACCGTCCGTTTGAGGATGATACGTCGTGCTCAATTTCAATTGTGTACCCATATCTTCATGAAACTTTTCCCAAAACCGAGATGTAAAATGGGTATCTCGATCCGACATAATAGATATAGGAACTCCGTGTCGAGAGATGACTTCCTTGATAAACAACTTAGCCAGAGTCTCTGACGATATCGCTTTAGCCAGAGTCTCTGACGATATCGCTTCCTTAATGGGAAGAAACAAAGCACTTTTCGTCAATCGGTCAACTATCACCCAAATCGAATCAAATTGGGTTCTCGCCATCTTAGGTAACTTTGTAATGAAATCCATGGTAATGTGCTCCCATTTCCATTTCGGGATTTCTAACGGTTGTAACTTACCATACGGCTTTTGGTGCTCGGCCTTAACTTGCAAACACGTGACGCATTGCTCAACATACTTTACAACATCACGTTTCATGCCCGACCACCAATAATCCTTCCTCAAATCAAGATACATCTTCGTTGCGCCCAGATGAATGGAATACTTTGACTTATGTGCTTCATCAAGTAGCACTTGTTGATAATCACCCATCTTAGGCACCCACACTCTTCCTTGAAAAAACAACAAACCACGCGAGCCCATAGTAATGAACTCCGATTGCCCCACTAGTCGTTCCGCATGCTTGTTGTGAACGTAAGCCTCTATTTGAATCACACCAAGTTTTTCAAGAAAGTCGTTCGTAATAATCATACGTAACAATCCCAATCATAACGCCGGGTGATGACTCTTTCGACTTAACGCATCCGCGACCACATTCGCCTTGCCCGGATGATAAAGTATTTCACAATCATAATCTTTCACCACATCCATCCACCTACGTTGGCGATAATTCAAATCTCGTTTATTAAAGAGAAGTTTCAAACTTTTGTGATCCGAATAAATCGTACACTTGACACCATACAAGTAATGGCGTCAAATTTTCAACGCATGCACAACCGCCGCCAACTCAAGATCATGAGTCGGATATCTCGTTTCGTGTTCTTTTAGTTGTTGAGAGGCATAAGCGATGACTTTACCTCTTTGCATTAGAACACACCCGAGCCCATTTAACGAAGCATCACAATAAACCGTCATGTCTTCCACTCCTTCCGGCAACACTAACACCGGAGCTTGACACAACTTCTCTTTTAACAATTGAAAAGCAATTTCTTGCTCGTTCTCCCAATTAAACTTCGCGTTCTTCCTCGTCAATTTCGTCAACGAAGAAGCGATCTTAGAAAAGTCTTGGATAAACCGACGATAATAACCGGCCAATCCGAGAAAACTTTGGACCTCCGTAGGCGTAGTCGGTTGTCTCTAACTCTTCACCGTCTCTATTTTCCCCGGATCTACTTGAATACCGTCTTCGTTCATAATGTGGCCAAGGAATTGAACCTCCCTTAGCCAAAATTCACATTTGGAGAACTTAGCATACAACTTCTCATTTCGTAACGTCTTCAATACTTCGCGCAAATGACGTTCATGTTCGTTCATACTTTTCGAGTAGACTAGTATGTCGTCAATGAACACAATCACCGACTTGTCCAACATAGGTTGGCACACTCGGTTCATAAGATCCATGAATGCCGCCGGTGCATTCGTAAGACCAAAAGGCATTACCACAAACTCAAAATGCCCATAACGCGTGCGAAAAGCCATTTTCTCGATATCTTCCTCACGGACCCGCATTTAGTGATAGCCGGATCGTAGGTCGATTTTAGAGAAATACGTTGCACCTTGGAGTTGGTCAAACAAATCGTCAATCCGAGGTAATGGATAACGATTCTTGATGGTCACTTTATTTAACTCCCGATAATCGATGCACATCCGCATACTACCATCCTTCTTCTTTACGAATAAAACCGGAGAGCCCCATGGTGACACACTCGGTCGAATAAAACCCTTCTCAAACAACTCTTGGGTTTGATTTAACAAATCTTGCATTTCTGTCGGCGCTAAACGATAGGGAGTTTTAGCAATGGGGGTAGCCCCCAGAACCAACTCAATGCGAAATTCAACTTGTCTTTCCGCCGGTACACCCGGTAACTCGTCCGAAAAAACGTCTTCGAATTCACTAACCACCGGAATTTCACGAATGGGTGGTGGCTCATCACGAGTATCAACAATATGGGCAAGAAAAGCCATGCCACCACTATCGAGGAGACGACGTGCCCGTGCAAAAGTGCATATCGGCACAAGTCTTCTACGCTTATCACCGTGAATAATTAACTCTCCCCCACTTGGGGTCTTCAAATGAATAAATTTTTCATGGCATGCAATATCGGCTCTATTACGATCGAACCAATCCATACCCACAACAATATCAAAATTGCCCTAGGTCATCGGAATGAGATCTATCTTAAAGTTTTTGGCACCAAACACAACATCACAATTTTTACATACCTTGACCACTAGCACCATCTTGCCATCCGCTATTTCGACTTCTACCGGAAGACTTAACTTAGCTAACGGTCTATTAAGTTTAGGCACAAATTTAGGAGACACAAACGACAAATTTGCACCGCTATCGAAAAGAATCCTTGCCGGATTAGAATTAACCATGAAAGTACCTGAGACAACTTCGTTTGATTGCTTGGCTTCATCATTGGTCATCAAATAATTTCAACCCCTAGCCGTACCCGCCGCCTTCTCTAACCGCTTCACATTATTGTTTCGCAAATTGGGACACTCCGGCTTCTTATGCCCTTCTTTACCGCAATTAAAACAAGTGACCTTGTTTCCGAAAGATGGTTTAAGACATTCACGAGCCATATGACCCGTTGCCCACAATTGTAGCACTTATAAGAAAAACCCCCGGAAGCGCCCTTCTTCACACTATTAACACTCTCGGAACCCTTCTTGTTCTTGTTCTTCTTGTTTGAAAAGTTAGAATGACTAGAACCTTCAAACTTTCTTTTGGAAAATGTGAAATCGCTTTTTCTTGGAACGTCCGGCTCAAAACCCCGAGCCAATTCAAATAACTCATCAAGAGACTTAGCCATACCCCGACTAATCTTGCCCTTGAACTCATCATTCAAAGTACGGTAGAAATCTTTCATTAGCTTGTGATCGTCACCCACATATTCCGGACAAAAATGAGTTTTTGCCAAGAAGGTAGAATTGAGTATGACCAAGTCCATTGAACCTTGTTGCAAATGGTGCAACTCGTCCCGGAATTTATCAAGATCGGAAGAAGTTCGGTATTCTTTGAAGAATTCCATCTTAAACTCCTCCCATGTTAAGCTCATGCATTGCTCTTCACCATATAAATTGATTTTATCGTCCCACCACAACTTGGCTTCTTCCCTCAACATACTAGAACCATACCTCGCCTTCTTTTCGAGAGGACACTCCGCGGTACGGAAAGCCCCCTCGATATTGGAAATCCAACACGTGTTTTTCAACAGATCTTGCACCCCATTAAACATCGGGGGTTGAGCATCCTTGAAGTTCTTGTAGTGGAAGTCCCGCCTCCCTTCGCCTCTTTCACCACGAGGATAAACATTTCTAGCGTTAAGTGCTTCTTTGACAGTGGCCTTCATTCGTTCATTAATTAAATCGGTTATTTGTTCGTCAACCGATTCTTTGAAAACTTTCCTCACGCTAACAAGAAAATCCTCCTTGTAGTTCTTCAAGATGGCCTCAACCTTGGCTGTGAATTCGGAGTTCTCGCTTGTACCTTCGATATCGTTATCGTGTCCGTTTCTCGTCTTCATTCTATAAAACAGAAAAGGTTAAACAAGGAACGAAAGGACATAACACGTAAGTATATACATGTACACCACACCTCCCATCTTGCTCAACAATCATCGTACATTGCTTGTTTGATACGATTTGCACCCGTAACAATGGTAGCTAATCATTGTTACGCGAGTACATCACATTAACTCACTAGTACCACGTCTATCTCGCTTGACGATTTCAAATACAACACAAAACAATAGCACATGATTAGTTTACATAAACCTATGCACTAACCAAAACCTGATCCGACCCAAAGTCCTACAAGTCCCGCATAACGCGCACACAAAAAGTCTAAGTCTAGGCGCCTATCTCAAGTCACCTAAATCCCTTAGACCATGCTCTGATACCACTTGTAACGACCCAAACCAAACCACCATCAAACCCGCGGAAAATATCAAAAAAAAAATTGTTTGTTCAGCAACTGGCGCGGCGCGCCAGAACTTTGCGCGGCGCGCCGATCTGGTCTGTCCAAAAAGTCTTGAAATGCGAAAAAGATCGGCCACTTCCCGACATAATTAGACAAAATGCTTTTAACAACATATTCAAATATGTAAAACTAACACATTCCATTAATAAAATGAGTTTTACGAAGCGGGGCCCACATCAGCCGTTTTACCTGTTTCATACAAAAATTTGAGTTTCGACCACATTAAGGATAAATACCAAACGACACTACGAGCATGGTGTTTGGGTTTAAACTACCCAAGCCTTGATCAAACTCCAAAAGCTAATATCTCCAAAAGCGTTCCCTAACAACAACGGGATCTTTAATCCAAGATGATGCCTTACCCTTGTCCACATCCGAACCTGTAATCACTTACTTAAACACCGCATACATGCTAGCAACATAATTAGCTTATAATCTCAAATACGAGCTAGAAATCTCCAATACCACAAGCTAGCATAGCAACGCATATAAATATAACTCGAATAATATAATATGCTTACACTTACAACACAATAACCATGGTTAACCAATCGTACAAGGGAATGGCGCTCGCGAAAACGCCATCGGTGTTCATAACATCCGTTAGGGTACTTAACACCTCGTATCACTAACCCCTAGGGTGGTACCTTAACACCTCGGTACTTCACCCCGAGTGGCATCTTAACACCTCGATGCTTCACTCCTTATTTTACGGAGTGGTGTCTTAACACCTCGACACTACACCCCTAGGTGGCATCTTAACACCTATGCTTCACCCCGAGTGGCATCTTAACACCTCGATGCTTCACTCATCACGTGAAACGTGGTGTCTTAGCACCTCGACACTACACATTTCACGCTACAACAAATAGATACATTATATACCTACACATATAATTATTCCACTACCTCAAGATCTATTGTGATAAGATACCCGAGCTTGCAAAACCTCAATGTAATGTACCTATCACATTATACATATTATCAATCACAAACTCAAGTTGGTCAACCAATTCTTTCACCATTCTAAAGCCATTTTGACCAAAAGTGCAATTTCAACCCATTTGCACTCTTAATCCTAATTTTGGGTCAACTCATACCAAAACCCTAACATTAGCCAAGATAGGCTTAAAACATATTTCAAAACAAGGTTTAGGCATTAATCACAAACATTAACTAACTTAGGTCCACCTTGAACCATTTGACCAATTTAAGTCTACACACCCATTTCGGGTCATCCTCTAACACACCTAACACCCCTTTACATATATATAAGTGTGCTAGTAATTTGACTAACCAATTTAAGCTCATAAACATACATTAATACTTTGAAAACCCTAGTTAGTCAACTTTGAGTCTACATGACCCAAATTCACCCAAAAACCCCTAATTCACTAACAAATGGGTTTTATGTGCAACACTACCCAAACCCTAACCCTTAATACAATTAAAGTAAGAAATTAGGTTTTAAAACTTACTAACACAATCACCACGTAGCTAGCGACTAGATGAACGACTTTAGAACTCGCACTAAGACCCGATTCAACCTCCTTCTTCCTTTAATGGAGCTTTCTCACTCTAGAACTTCCTCTCTCACTAGGATTTAATGGAAAGTGATAAGGTAGATGGAAATGGAGTAAATGAGACTCCAACAACTGATCCCAAGCCTTAAAGTCGGGTCCCATGTGAAATTACCAAAAAGCCCTTAAAATATCTAATTTAAAAGCAAGAGATGAGCTGTCATCCCGTAATGGCGCGGCGCTCCATAATTCTGCGCTGCGCGCAGATAGCCTGGGCAGAATTCTTTTCTATTTTAAAATACACAACGAAAACCCCACAACTTGAATAACTTAAATACACATATGTACCATGAAATATTTGGGTCTTACATATTGCCTACTCTCCTCGACAACTGAAATCTCACCAACGAAACTATTTGACTCACGAACTTGAATTAAGAACCGTTTTCTTTGTACTTAAGATGTGGAGACACTATCTTTGTGGGACCAAAGGTACCATCCTCACCAACCACCAAAAAGCCTCCAACACGTTTTTGATCAAAAACAACTCAACACGAGACAATGACGGTGGACTGAAACATTAAATGATTAAGATTGTGAACTTCGTTACCATCCGGGCAAGACAAATGTTGTAACCGATGCCTTGAGCTGAAAGGAAAGAATTAAGCCTCTCCGTGATCGAACCTTAAACGTGATTATCCACGCCAACCTTACCAGCGAAACAAGTGTAACACATAATGGAACATCAAATATGAAAAATATTTCTACGTGAACGCCTGAAAGGCATCCTCTCTCGACTCGAAATCAAGGAAACAGAAATTCGTTATTTTGCATGAAGAATTAGAATACTTAATTTCGGACCCGATCAACCTTCTCATCACCACGTACCACGATACATAACTCTGTTATTACACTATTACCGTCTGATATTACTGGAACCCAAGATAACATACAATCCAAGGATACCCCTTTCTTCTTTGACTTATCGTCCCTATGTATCTGATATACGACCAGCTACTACTCAACTCCTATATATATATATATGTATATATATATATATATATATATATATATATATATATATATATATATATATATATATGACTACGTGTACTATCTCGTTTCCACCAAGTCTCAACATTTGACCACAAGACGCGCGATGCAACTGCATCGAAAATGAAAGCTCCTCCTATCATTACACTCATACTTCCGTATAAGGAAATCTTATCATCCGATCTCTCAATGGAGAGAGACTCCCACACTATACCAGCTTTCACCACGAAGGGGAAAAACCTTATTAAACGTATTCAGAAACCGACGAGATAGGAAAAACTTGCACAACTATTCATCGAAGAGATTCTATTCCAACACGGTGTACCATTGTCAATTACCGCAGATCGAAATGCTCGTTTCACTTCTAGATTTACAAGAATCCTTGGGACACGTTTAGACATGAGTACCATGTGACGATCCAGAAATTTCCGACCAAATTTAAACTTAATCCTTATTGATTTCGACACGATAAGCAAGTCTGTAATGTTGAGTCTCAAAAAGATTTGAAACTATATTCATGTAATCGATTACCCTTTGACAGTGCTTGACGATTCACGAACAGTAGTTTACGAATAGATAAGCCTATATACATATAACAATTTCCAAAAACAATTACAAAGTATTAATTGACATACTATGAGATAATTGTATCAATACATGATTAATATATTTAACTATTCAATATTTAAAACATAATTATAAATCTAAATTAGTGACTATATATATATATATATATATATATATATATATATATATATATATATATATATATATATATATATATATATATATATATATATATATATATATATATGATTTCTAAAAATGATTACTGACTATATTATATTAAATTAAAATGTATAAATATTAATATACCAGATATCTTATTATGTGATATATAAGTAGCAATATATAATGCTAATACATTAAATTTAAGTATGAATTAGAATATAGTTGTCTTATTAACACTAATATCATCATATTTATATTATTATCAATATTAGTATAATTGGTACAATTATTATAAATATAGATATTAAAAATTCTAATAAAAGTTATGATAATAAAAATAATAATTTTAGATATAAATATTATTAGGAGAATAATTAAAACTATAATTTACATTTAAAATAAATTAATTACTATTAGTAAGACTTATCATATTATCTTTTTCATTATCATTAGGAAATAATACATTTTATCATTTTTATCATTAATAACATTATTTTTGTGATTTTTAGTATCATTATTATTTATAATTATTATTAATATAATTATTATTATTATTAATATATTTATTAATTATATAACTTATATAAAATTGAATATCTTACAAAATTGTTACTTGTATCTATTTTTCTGTATTTGATTTTGTCTCCTACCTTTGATTTGATTATAAATCGAATCTAAATCCAACTACGCAACTAACTCAGTTGACAACCACGATTGAATTTTATTTATTTTTCTTCTTTATTCTTGTTTCCTGTCTAATTATTATCTGAACCTGTTACACGTCCAAATCCATCTTATATACAAACAAATCATCTCTACTGCTTTAATTATTCGTTCACTATCTATATATGATGATATCTCCTCACTGCAATTCGAATAAAAAAAATTCAAAATAAATAACTCGTCCCATTTTCTTGGTGTAATTATTCAAAAACTAGAATTTCAATTCAATTGCAAAAAGTAAAAATGTAGTTCTATTAGGATTACTCTAATCAAGCTTTCTGCAAAGTTTAAGCCTTTAATTCCTCATAATGAACTCTAATTTTTGAGTCAAACATTCAAATTCAAAAGGTCAAACTTTGTGTTCATCACAAAATTCATAATCATGTTGAAGTTTTAGGTTAAATTGTTGATTCAGAAAGGATTTAGGAAGGATTTTTTACTAATTTTGTGTAGAAAGTTTTAGTTAAAACTGCCTTAAATCTGAAATCATCATTTGAGTTCATTATATTTTTTTACGTGTTCATTCAGCTTCTGATCGAGTTCTAGATGATGTCACAGGATCAATTGATGATTCTAATACGTTATAATGATATCATGAAGAGGTCAAGGTCTTAAAACTTTCCAAAATCGAAATCAGTATTTCTGTGTTCTTCATACCCTTCGATGATACAGCAAGTTTATATATTTTTTTTATTTTTTATTTGTTATCTTTCTGTTAATTCAATTAAGCACAAAAGGTTGTATCTGTTTCTATAAAAAACCTCTAAAGCCCAACAGATTACTTTATAGTTATGATTATCAAGGTGTTTGAGCGATTAGTCTATGGAGAAGAAGAACTCAAAAATAATATGGGTTATAATAATAAAAAGTGTAATTAAATCAGAAAAACCGGGAGCAGAGGAGTGGTTAAGTGTTGTGTCGGGTTTCGAGAGGTCTGGGGTTCGAGCCACGCATCGGCTGTTCTGTTGTTTTTTGGAAAATTCATTTATGAGGTAGTTTTTATTTATTTACTTATTATTGATACTCATATTACTCATTAATTATTATTATTACTATTATTATTATTAATATGATTATTATTGTTATTGTTATTAACATTAGTATAATAATTATTATTGTTATTGATATTGATAATATAAGTATTAATTATCACTTATTAGTATTATTAGGTATTAGTAATATTATGATTATTATTATCATTTTGTTATTATGTAACATCATTAAGTATTATTAATGTTATTATTAGTTTTATTGATATTAATATAAGTATTATTATGATTAAGATTAGGATTATTATTATTATTATTATTATTATTATTATTATTATTATTATTGTTATTGTTATTATGAAAATAATACAAACTATTATTTTTATGATTTATATTAATATTAGTATCATTGTAAGATTTATTATTATTATTATTATTAACAAAAGTATTTTTATCAAGATTATCATTAATAATAAGATTGCTATAGTTAATATTATCAAGTATTAAGTAATTTTATTAATGATACTATTATTGTTATTATTATAATGAAGATAGTTATAATTTTAAGTGATAGGAACTATAGATATAGGTTACAAATTTATCACGAGGTTTATACTAAACTTATTATTACTAACACTGTTATTATTATTATCCTTACATAATTAAAGTAAAGTATCATTATATTTAAAAAATTATCAAAGTATCATTTTACTATAAGTATAAGCATTATTATGATCATTAGTAACCTAAGTATTATTATAAATATTACCATTATTATTATTAGTATTATTATTACTATCACTACTATTATTATTATTAGTATTACCATTATTCTTATTAGCATTAAAATGATTAATAAAATCATCATTATTATAACTAACATTAGGATATGATTATTAGAATAATTAGTGTTATTATAATAACTACCTTTCCAAACAACTGATATATATAAAAATATATTAAGACACATAACATAACAAAATCTATATTTTCATATACAAAGAATATTTGAGTCATATATATATATATATATATATATATATATATATATATATATATATATATATATATATATATATATATATATATATATATATATATATATATCATTATTATAAAAATAATACAACTAATAAATTATTATATATATAAATTTATTCGCTTACAATTATGTGTATTAATAAACATACAAATGATATAGGTTCGTGAATCCGAGGCCAACCCTACTTTTGTTCAATGCCGTCATATGTATTTTTACTACAAAATACATTATTGTGAGTTTCATTTGCTCCCTTTTTAAATGCTTTTGTAATATATATTTTTGATACTGAGAATACATGCGCTGCTTTTATAAATGTTTTACGGAATAGACACAAGTAATCGAAACTACATTCTATGGTTGGATTATCGAAATCGAATATCACCCTTTTAGCTTGGTAGCCTAAGAATTAGGGAACAGACACCCTAATTGACGCGAATACTAAAGGTAGATCTACGGGCACTAACTCCCCCCATACTGGAAAATGGTATGCTTTAGTACTTCGAGTTTATATTATACAGATGGATTTCTGTTTTGGGGATATTCTATATGCATGATGTTAATGTCGGTTACCAGGTGTTCAATCCATATGAATGATTTTTAAACACTTGCGAGTGTATGATTATTGAATAAAGGAAATCTTGTAGTCTATTAAAATTATGGAAATGATTGATTACGATAAACTAATGAACTCACCAACCTTTTGGTTGACACTTTTAAGCATGTTTATTCTCAGGTATGAAAGAAATCTTGTGCTGTGCATTTGCTCATGTTAGAGATATTACTTGGATTCATTTATGACATATTTCAAAAGACGTTGCATTCGAGTCGTTGAGTTCATCAAGATTATTATTAAGTCAATTATGGTTGAATATATTATGAAATGGTATGCATGCCGTCAACTTTCGATGTAATGAAAGTTTGTCTTTTCAAAACGAATGCAATGTTTGTAAAATGTATCATATAGAGGTCAAATACCTCATAATGTAACCAAATGTAATGTATTCGTCCATATGGATTAGGACGGGTCGTTATAGGTGGTATCAGAGCGGTGGTCTTAGCGAACCAGGTCATGCATTAGTGTGTCTAACTGATAGTTGTTTAGATGCATTAGTGGGTCTGGACTTCGACCGTGTCTGCATGTCAAAAGTTTTGCTTTTCATTTCGTGTCAAAAATTATTTGCTTATCATCCTTAAAGTCTACGTCTTACTGCCTCTATTGCATAGACATTGTATAGATAAATTCATATCTTAGCATATATGTTATTGTTACCTTTGCTCACAGCTTCTGTAGATTCCTCTGTAACTTATGGGATTTTAGTATTATATATGCATATGTAAATTATGTATTGCAGGAGACTGGTCTAAATTATATAATCTATTCCTTATCGAAAATCCTTCATCTGATCGTACGAGATGAATCCCTCAACTAGTTCGAGTCCCTCAGATTCCGATAGCTATTTCAATAGTTATTTCGACAGCTATTCCGACATGGATATTCACCTAAGCTCCGAAAGCAGTGTAAACGAAATGGATTAACCAACTAGTCATCTTCAATTCTGGATGAATTGGGGATGGGTTCGTAGTCTACTTAATCATTGGAGATAAGAAGAAGCGATCCCTTTCATCCACCATATTGTCCTATGGGAGAAGAACCTGAAGCATTCACCGGCGAACCAATCCGAAACACCATTTTCACTCTCATTTTCCGAATATCTCGCCACGATTATATTCTATCTAAAATTCTAAGATTTATTCATCTACTCGTTCAAACTGACAATCATCCCGGAATAATAGAAGAAGTCAACGAATTTCGCGCTCGGGTAGTGACTTTGGAGAATATGATGCAAAATTTACCAGTTTCTGCAACATCACCAGCACCAACATCAATACCAGTACCACCAACAACCCAAGTTCAACATCACACACCTCAACATGTCATTATGTACCACGACCATAATCATCAATCTGCGAATCGTTCTACATCATTTATCTTCATTCGACATGGCGATTATGTAATCTCTAATGTTTTAGAGATTATATATTCTTGTTCTAACGGTAAATCAATTGAGTTTAATATCATATTGACTCATTAAATCCATGATTACATCTGAAGAAAATATATATGTATATATATTTTCATAAAGATTGTAATTAAAAATTCTTTCGTACAAACTGTTAATGGTGAAAATATTTTAACGGGTAGGTAATACCCGAGGAATATTTAGATTTCACATTAATAAGTACACTGTACATTCTTTCAAATCTAATTCAACAGTCATTTACTATCCTATTTACAACCACTGATATACGTATCCGTTCACTGCAGAATAACCCTTTTCATTCAATTTTATTTTTGGATTTTGATCTATCAGAATCCAACAAGTGGCATAATGAAGAAAACATTGGACAAAAATAAAATTTGTTAGAAACAAACAAATTAACCATGAGAATTTTTTTTTTAAGAATCCACGCTAACAAAGTCCTAGCTAACTGTTCCTAGCTAACTGTTAATTCCTTATTAAATTTAGTTATCGCAATTTAATTATCACAATTTAAATTCTCGCAATTTTATTTATTGTCATTTAATTTCTGTTATTTATTTTACGCACTTTAAATATCGAGACACGTATACAAGGTTTTGACATATCATATCGACGCATCTATATATATTATTTGGAATAACCATAGACACTCTATATGTAGTAATGATCGAGTTAGCTATACAGGGTTGAGGTTGATTCTACAATAATATATATACTTTGAGTTGTGATTGAGTCTGAGACATGTATATAATGGGCCACGACACGTATTAATTAATTCGAATATTATATATGAAACTATATGAATTGTTGAACTGCTAATTGTGGACTCCTAACTGTGGACTAATAATATTGGACAATTAAAATGAATTAAAATATTGATTATAACATATGAAACTAAACATTTCTTCAAGTTTGTCACTTGATTTCATCTTAAACCTCATTTGTATCTTGACGATTACAATCTGCGTTCAACCCTTTCTTGATTCTAGAAAACACCTCAATCGAGAGGATGAACCAACTGCATCTCATCTACGGAAGGAAAGATTTATGCATATAGTTATGCACCTGAAAACACTCGGAACCTGAGTAAACGTTTAACACGTATCTGTGCTAGCTCCTTTGCCATTGCTATTACCAAAAATAACAATGCAATTCCTTTCAAATTAGCCAATTTTGTCACAGCTCCAACAAATTAACTTCGACTTTCATTTGAATTTGCCTTATTATAACCTTGATATATACGTTTGCCTTTTCGTCATCGTTACCGGGGAACCAATTATATCCCAACACATTAGCAGTAAATTTACCAGCAACTTCATTACTCATTGGCTTAAGTCTCTCCGAAGAACCATTATATTTGCTCATTGAAACCCTATCATATACTCATTCGCATCTTGTAACGAGAATAGCCATACCAACTACCAGGAATTAGCAATCAGTATTTCAAATCTTGCAGCGTTTCTACATCAACAGTTATATGTATACATATAACATTTATCTCTTAGAATCATGATCTTCCATTCTGAAATTCTGAAAAACACCTAGTCTGTGAATTAATACTCGGAATGTTGAAAAACTTGAATGAAGCAACAGAAATTGTAGACAACCATAAACGACCTTAACCGTCAAAAGTATGATGATAAAGAATAGTGTGTTAGAAAAGCTCAGAAATAGAGAAGGTTTGGAACCGGAAAACGAATTGAGCAAACCATGAAGGAGACCAAGGACAAATACAAGGACCAAACCCTGTATTTAAAGAATCTTGATGATTCTGTTTCTGATGAAATCTTTAGCGAATACCTTACTCCTTAACCGCTCTAAATCATTGTGAATGAATTTCTTCATCACACTTTGAATCTAAAATTCTAAGATATTATCGTATCTTTTATTATTAATATCCTCAATATTTCTGAAGATATCTTCATAAATATTCTTTTCTGATATTAATTATCTCTCCGCGCTATCTGTGTTGAATCATAAAAGAAACTGTTGTAGTTTCTAAAATTCTGAAAAACTCGAATTTGAATTATGGATGTTTTGAAGTAGTGTTGGAAATTGATGCATGAGTTAGTATAATATAATGACACTTGATCAACGTGATCATATTACAGTAAGTCATGCTGAGTTTCTAATGGAACGTGATGATTCACAGATCATAACGTCATCATGTACCATGTTACACGACTCTTACATTATATCTAATCTCCAAACATATCAAGAATATAATTTCTTGATAGTTCTACCTTTTCTTTTGAATTATGGTAATTTAACAAATCAAATCGTGCTATTACCTTTCCTTTCTACCTTGTATATTATGATAATTCGAAACTTCATACCTACGAATTCTGGACCGTTACTTGCGAAAAGAAAACAAAAGCATGAAGCTTCGTGAAATGTCCCGTTCATATTGATTATAAACGTTCCATATTAATTGATTTCGTCGCGAGGTTTTGACCTCTATATGAGATGTTTTTCAAAGACTGCATTTATTTTTAAAACAACCATAACCTTTATTTTATCAATAAAGGTTTAAAAGCATTACGTAGATTATCAAATAATGATAATCTAAAATATACTGTTTACACACGACCATTACATAATGGTTTACAATAAGAATATATTATATCAAAAATAAGTTTCTTGAATGTAGTTTTTACATAATATCATACAAGCATGGACTCCAAAGCTTGTCCTTATTTTAATATGTAACAGCAGAAGCTCTTAATAATCATCTGAGAATAAACATGCTTTAAACGTCAACAAAAATGTTGGTGAATTATAGGTTTAACCTATATATTTATCAATCGAAATAATAGACCACAAGATTTCATATTTCAATACATCCCATACATAGAGATAAAAATCATTCATACGGTGAACACCTGGTAACCGACATTAACAAGATGCATATAGAATATCCCCATCATTCCGGGACACCCTTCGGACATGATAATTTTGAAGTACTAAGGCATTCTAAATTCCAGAATGGGGCTTGTTGGGCCCGATAGATCTATCTTTAGGATTCGCGTTAATTTGGGGGTCTGTTCCCAAATTCTTAGGCTACCAAGCTAAAAAGGGGCATATTCGGCTTCGATCATTCACCCATATAAAGAAGTTTCATTTACTTGTGTCTATTTCGTAAAACATTTATAAATTTGAATGTATTCTCATCCCAAAATATTATATTTTAAAAGTGGGACTATAACTCACTTTCACAGATTATTACTTTGTCGGAAAGTAAGACTTGGCCACTGGTCGATTCACGAACCTATAACAAATATGTACATATATATCAAAGTATGTTCAAAATATATTTACAACATTTCTAATACGTTTTAATGTTTTAAGTTTATTAAGTCAGCTGTCCTCGTTAGTAACCTACAACTAGTTGTCCATAGTTAGATGTACAGAAAATAAATTGATATATATTATCTTGACCCAATCCACGACCCAATGTATACATGTCTCAGGCTAGATCACAACTTAAAGTATATATATTTTTGAAATCAACCTCAACCCTGTATAGCTAACTCCAACATTACTGCATATAGAGTGTCTATGGTTGTTCCAAATAATATATATAGATGGGTCGATATGATATGTCAAAACATTTGCATATGTGTCTATGGTATCCCAAGATTACATAATATATTAGAATACATGTATAATACAATACAAGTTAGCTAGGATATGATTAATATAGATTTGTTACTAATTTTCACTTAGCTACAACAAGCAAAAATATCCAATCTTGTTTTACCCATAACTTCTTCGTTTTAAATCCGTTTTGAGTGAATCCAATTGCTATGGTTTCATATTGAACTTAAGTTTATGAATCTATACAGAAAAAGTATAAGTTTATAGTCGGAAATACAGGTTACAAGTCGTTTTTGTAAAGGTAGTCATTTCAGTCGAAAGAACGACGTCTAGATGACCATTTTGGAAAACATACCTCCACTTTGAGTTTAACCATGATTTTTGGATATAGTTTCATGTTCATAAGAAAAATCATTTTCCCAGAAGAACAACTTTTAAATCAAAGTTTATCATAGTTTTTAATTAACTAACCCAAAACAGCCCGCGGTGTTACTACGACGGCGTATATCCAGTTTTACGGTGTTTTTCGTGTTTTTAGGTTTTAAATCATTAAATTAGCATATCATATAGATATAGATCATGTGTCTAGTTAATTTTAAAAGTCAAGTTAGAAGGATTAACTTTTGTTTACAAACAAGTTTAGAATTAACTAAACTATGTTCTAGTGATTTCAAGTTTAAACCTTCGAATAAGGTAGTTTTATATATATGAATTGAATGATGTTATGAACATCATTACTACCTCAGGTTTTATGGATAAACCTGCTGGAAATGAGAAAAATAGATCTAGCTTCAAAGGATCCTTGGATGGCTTGAACGTTCTTGAAGCAGAATCATGACACAAAAACAAGTTCAAGTAAGATTTCCACTCGAAATAAGATTGTTATAGTTATAGAAATTGAATCAAAGTTTGAATATGAATATTACCTTGAATTAGAAAGATAACCTACTGTAAATAACAAAGGTTCCTTGATCTTAGATGATTACTTGGAATGGATTAGAAAGCTTGGAAGTAGACTTGCAAACTTGGAAGTATTCTTGATTTTTATGAAACTATACTTATGGAATTTATGAAGAACACTTAGAACTTGAAGATGGAACTTGAGATAGATCAATTAGATGAAGAAAATTGAAGAATGAAAGTGTTTTTAGGTATTTTTGGTCGTTGATATATGGATTAGATATAAAGGATGTGTAATTTTGTTTACATGTAAATAAGTAATGAATGATTACTAATATTTTTGTAATTTTATGAGATATTTCATGCTAGTTGCCAAATGATGGTTCCCACATGTGTTAGGTGACTCACATGGGCTGCTAAAAGCTGATCATTAGAGTATATATACCAATAGTACATACATCTAAAAGCTGTGTATTGTACGAGTACGAATACGGGTGCATACGAGTAAAATTGTTGATGAAACTGAACGAGGATGTAATTGTAAGCATTTTTGTTAAGTAGAAGTATTTTGATAAGTGTCTTGAAGTCTTTCAAAAGTGTATGAATACATATTAAAACACTACATGTATATACATTTTAACTGAGTCGTTAAGTCATCGTTAGTCGTTACATGTAAGTGTTGTTTTGAAACCTTTAGGTTAACGATCTTGTTAAGTGTTGTTAACCCATTGTTTATTATATCATATGAGATCTTAAATTATTAAATTAACATGATATTATGATGTATTAATATATCTTAATATGATATATATATATATACAATTAAATGTCGTTACAACGATAATCGTTACATATATGCCTCGTTTCGAAATCATTAAGTTAGTAGTCTTGTTTGTACATATGTAGTTCATTGTTAATATACTTAATGATATGTTTAATTATCATAATACCATGTTAACTATATATCTATCCATATATATGACATCATATAGTTTTTACAAGTTTTAACGTTCGTGAATTACCGGTCAACTTGGGTGGTCAATTGTCTATATAAAACCTATTTCAATTAATCAAGTCTTAACAAGTTTGATTTCTTAACACGTTGGAAACATTTAGTCATGTAAATATCAATCTCAATTAATATATATAAACATGGAAAAGTTCGGGTCACTACAGTACCTACCCGTTAAATAAATTTCGTCCCGAAATTTTAAGCTGTTGAAGGTGTTGACGAATCTTCTAGAAATAGATGTGGGTATTTATTCTTCATCTGATCTTCACGCTCCCAGGTGAACTCAGGTCCTCTACGAGCATTCCATCGAACCTTAACAATCGGTATTTTGTTTTGCTTAAGTCTCTTAACCTCACGATCCATTATTTAGACAGGTTCTTCAATGAATTGAAGTTTTTCATTGATTTGGATTTCGTCCAACGGAATAGTGAGATCTTCTTTAGCAAAACATTTCTTCAAATTCGAGACATGGAAAGTGTTATGTACAGTCGCGAGTTGTTGAGGTAGCTCCAGTTGGTAAGCTACTGGTCCGACACGATCTATAATCTTGAATGGTCCAATGTACCTTGGATTTAGTTTCCCCCGTTTACCAAATCGAACAACGCCTTTCCAAGGTGAAACCTTAAGCATGACCATTTCTCCAATTTCAAACTCTATATCTTTTCTTTTACTATCCGCGTAGCTCTTTTGTCGACTCTGGGCGATTTTCAATCGTTGTTGAATTTGGATGATTTTCTCGGTAGTTTCTTGTATTATCTCCGGACCCGTAATCTATCTATCCCCCACTTCACTCCAACAAATCAGAGACCTGCACTTTCTACCATAAAGTGCTTCAAACGGCGCCATCTCAATGCTTGAATGGTAGCTGTTGTTGTAAGAAAATTCTGCTAACGGTAGGTGTCGATCCTAACTATTTCCGAAATCAATAACACGTGCTCGTAGCATGTCTTCAAGCATTTGTGTCGTCCTTTTACTCTGCCCATCAGTTTGTGGATGATAGGCAGTACTCATGTCTAGACGAGTTCCCAATGCTTGCTGTAATGTCTGCCAGAATCTTGAAATAAATCTGCCATCCCTATCAGAGATAATAGAGATTGGTATTCCATGTCTGGAGACGACTTCCTTAAAATACATTCGTGCTAACTTCTCTATCTTGTCATCTTCTCTTATTGGCAGAAAGTGTGCTGATTTGGTGAGACGATCAACTATTACCCAAATAGTATCAAAACCACTTGCAGTCCTTGGCAATTTAGTGATGAAATCCATGGTAATGTTTTCCCATTTCCATTCCGGTATTTCGGGTTGTTGAAGTAGATCTGATGGTTTCTGATGCTCATCTTTGACCTTAGAACACGTCAAATATTCCCCTACGTATTTAGCAACATCGGCTTTCATACCTGGCCACCAAAAATGTTTCTTGAGATCTTTGTACATCTTCCCCGTTCCAGGATGTATTGAGTATATGGTTTTATGAGCTTCTCTAAGTACCATTTCTCTCATATCTCCAAATTTTGGTACTCAAATCCTTTCAGCCCTATACCGGGTTCCGTTTTCCCGAATATTAAGATGCTTATCCGATCCTTTGGGTATTTCATCCTTTAAATTTTCCTCTTTTAAAACTCCTTGTTGCGCCTCCTTTATTTGAGTAGTAAGGTTAGTGTGAATCTTTATATTCATAGCTTTTACTCAAATAGGTTCTCTGTCCTTTCTGTTCAAGGCGTCGGCTACCACATTTGCCTTTCCTGGGTGGTAACGAATCTCAAAGTCGTAATCATTCAGCAATTCAATCCACCTGCACTGCCTCATGCTCAGTTGTTTCTGATTAAATATGTGTTGAAGACTTTTGTGGTCGGTATATATAATACTTTTAACCCCATATAAGTAGTGCCTCCAAGTCTTTAATGCAAAAACAACCGCGCCTAATTCCAAATCATGCGTCGTATAATTCTGCTCGTGAATCTTCAATTGTCTAGACGCATAAGCAATTACCTTCGTTCGTTACATTAATACACAACCGAGACCTTGCTTTGAGGCGTCACAATATATCACAAAATCATCATTCCCTTCAGGTAATGACAATATAGGTGCCGTAGTTAACTTTTTCTTCAAGAATTGAAACGGTTTTTCTTGTTCATCCTTCCATTCAAATTTCTTCCCTTTATGCGTTAATGCAGTCAAGGGTTTTGCTATTTTGGAAAAATCTTGGATGAACCTTCTGTAGTAATCAGTTAGTCCTAAAAATTGGCGTATGTATTTCGGAGTTTTCGGGGTTTCCCACTTTTCAACGGTTTCAATCTTTGCTGGATCCACCCGAATACCTTCTTTATTCACTATATGACCGAGGAATTGAACTTCTTCTAACTAAAATGCACACTTTGAAAACTTAGCGTACAGTTTTTCTTTTCTTAGCAACTCTAGCACTTTTCTCAAATGTTCTTCGTGATCTTGATTATTCTTCGAGTAAATAAGTATGTCATCGATGAATACAACGACAAGCTTGTCAAGATATGGCCCACACACTCGGTTCATGAGGTTCATGAACACAGCTGGTGCGTTAGTCAATCCAAACGGCATAACCATAAACTCGTAATGACTGTAACGCGTCCTAAAAGCAGTCTTCGGAATGTCATCCTCCTTCACCCGCATTTGGTGATACCCAGAACGTAAATCAATCTTCGAATAAATCGACGAGCCTTGTAGTTGATCAAATAAATCGTCGATTCTCGGTAATGGGTAACGGTTCTTGATGGTAAGTTTGTTCAACTCTCGGTAGTCAATACACAACCTGAATGTACCATCTTTCTTCTTGACAAACAGAACAGGAGCTCCCCATGGTGATGTACTTGGTCGAATGAAACCACGCTCTAAAAGTTCCTGTAATTGACTTTGTAATTCTTTCATTTCGCTGGGTGCGAGTCTGTATGGAGCACGAGCTATTGGTGCAGCTCCTGGTACAAGGTCTATTTGAAATTCAACGGATCGATGTGGGGGTAATCCCGGTAATTCTTTCGGAAATACATCAGAAAATTCTTTTGCGACGGGAACATCACTGATGTTCTTTTCTTTAGGTTTAACTTCCTTGATGTGTGCTAGAATGACGTAACAACCTTTTCTTATTAGTTTCTGCGCCTTCAAACTACTAATAAGATTTAATTTTGCGTTGTTCTTTTCTCCGTACACCATTAAAGGTTTTCCTTTTTCACGCACAATGCGAATCGCATTTTTGTAACAAACGACCTCTGCTCTCACCTTTTTCAACCAGTCCATACCAATTATTACATCAAAACTCCCTAACTCGACTGGTATTAAATCAATTTTAAACGTTTCATCCCCCAGTTTAATTTCTCTATCCCGACATATATTATCTGCTGAAATTAATTTACCGTTTGTTAATTCGAGTAAAAATTTACTATCCAAAGGTGTCAATGGGGAACTTAATTTAGCACAAAAATCTCTACCCATATAGCTTCTATCCGCACCCGAATCAAATAAAACATAAGTAGATTTATTATCAATAAGAAACGTACCCGTAACAAGCTCCGGGTCTTCCTGCACTTCTGCCCTATTAATATTGAAAACTCTTCTGCGGCCCTGTCCATTAGTATTCCCCTGATTCGGGTAATTACTTCTAATGTGGCCCGTTTTTCCACATCCATAACAAACAAAGGCGGCATTACTTGTTTCGCCACTATTTGTTCCTTTAGTTCTGTTAAACTTTGGTCCGTAGACGTCACACTTTTTCGCACCATGGCCAGTTCTTTTACACTTGGTGCAAAATGTCATGCAGAACCCATTCTGGTGGTACTCTTCACACCTTTGGCATTTTTGGTTTTTGTTGCCGTTGTTGTTATTGAGGTTGTTGTTGAGATTGTTATTGTTGTTGGAACGGTTGTTGTAGTTGTTGTTGTTGTTGGGATGTTTTTTGCAGTTATTATTAGGATTACGGTTATTGTTGCGATTGTTGTTGCGGTTGTTGGGATAGTTGTTGCGATTGTGGTTGTAATTGTTGTTGTTGTTGTTGTTGTTCTGGTGACTCTTGTCACCGTTTTTCTCCCACTTCCTCTTGAGTTGTTTCGTGTTGGCTTCTTCGGCCGCCTGCTCTTTAATTCTTCCCTCAATCTGATTTATGAGTTTATGAGCCATTCGACTTGCCTTTTGTATGGAAGCGGGCTCGTGTGAACTCGCATCTTCTTGAATTCTCACTGGTAACCCTTTTACAAATGCGTCAATCTTCTCTTCTTCATCTTCGAACGCTCCCGGACACAATAGGCACAACTCTGTGAATCGTCGTTCATATGTGGTAATGTCAAACCCTTGTGTTTGTAACTTCCTAAGTTCTACCTTGAGTTTAGTGACTTCGTTTCTAGGACGGTACTGCTCGTTCATCAATTGCTTGAATGCCGACCACGGTAGTGCGTAAGCAGCATTTTGTCCTACCTGTTCAAGATAGGTGTTCCACCACGTTAACGCAGTACCTGTGAAGGTATGCATAGCGTACTTAACTTTGTCCTCTTCAGTACACTTATTTATGGCAAACACCGATTCGACTTTCTCGATCCACCATTTCAATCCAATTGGTCCTTCGGTTCCATCAAATTCCAAAGGTTTGCAGGTAGTGACTTCTTTGTAGGAGCATCCGACACGATTTCTTGTGGAATTAGTTCCACTGCTAGATCCAGAGTTATTGTTATTTTGCATCGCAGCCTGTACTGCGGCTATGTTTGCTGCAAGGAAAACACGGAAGTCTTCCTCGCTCATGTTCAAATTCTGACGAGTCGCCGGTGCCATTTCCTTCAAAATAGCCAACTGAATCGAGTTAATCATACAGAATATTAAGAGTAGTCAATAGTATTTCGTAGCATAATATGAACTCATTTATAAAAGCTTTTTCTTCATATTAGCATTTTATAAGTTTAAATTCGGGTACTACCTACCCGTTAAGTTCATACTTAGTAGCTAATATACAATTCAACTACTACAATTCCATATGAAAAACTGATTATAATAATATATCACATACAAATATTCTTCAAACTTACAACTTCGCTATACTACATATAACATGAAATATAGTACACTTTGATACAGGACAGTTTTGAAGAAAAATCTAGTTAATACGCAAGTTGTTCAGCAAAGGAAATAAAGACACGTAATTCATAAGTCCAGAAACAAGTCATGCATTCTGGTTTTACTAAGACGACTTTCCATCCTTGGTCTTGTGGAAAATAACCGTTATGACCATTGGCTAGGCAGCATGTTGTAATGTCGTCAAAAGGACGAGGGTTTCGTAATGTCCAACCGCCCCGTAATAATCTAAAAACCTTGTTTCTCACCCCAACTACTGAATCCGTCACTTGTGGGAAGGTTTTATTTAAAAGTTGCAATCCGATGTTCTTTTTCTCACTTTGGTAAGAAGCGAACATACTAACCTGTAAGCATAACATGCTTCTTTATGTTGCATATTAGAAGCTCTTTCTAAAGAACGGAGTCCTATGTTGGGATATGTTGAGTCAAAATAGGTTCGTAACCCGTAGCGTACAATTTCATCTGGGTTTCCCGCACTAAATGCCTTAAAGAAAACTTGGCGTAACTTAAAGTCTCCCCAATGTAATATACCCCATCTTTCAAAGGAAAGCTTTTTATATACTAAGGCATGCCTGGAATGTCTTTCAAACGTTTGACAAACTAATTTTGCCGTAACTAATTGTGCTGATGAATTCTGTCCGACTCTAGAAAAGATTTCATCAATCATATCTCCTGGTAGGTCTTCTAAAAATTTTTTTTGTCTATCCTTAACGTCCATTTTGTGTTTTTATACTGTAAAATAGACAAGGATTAGATTCGTAAAAGATAATTAACAAACAATACAAGCAATTTTTACATAGAACATAAAAGTACAAGCACACTACAATACATATAATACACAACATGATTACAACCCTCTAATCTGAATCACTGCTTTTTTCTTTTTCGGACTTGGTTCGTTTTCCTAATTTTCTAGGGATATATGATGATCCTCTAATACGAGCCGTCATTTTCCACAATGGTTTAGAAAAACCTGGTGGTTTATAGGTTCTCGGGTTATTGTTACAATTTAGGAAATACAGACGTTGCCGATACATATAAAGTTCATCGGGGTTGGAATCAGGTTTTTCTGTTTTTATACCTTTTCCCTTATTATTTTCTTTTGCCATATTAAATTGGGCCGAGATAATTTCTATAACATCATCGGAATCCTCATCGGGATCCGATTCATCAAAAAATTGGTAATCTTCCCAATATTTTGCTTCCTCGGCGGAAACACCATTGACCATTTTTAACTTTGGTCCATTGGTTGATGATTTTCTTTTATTTAATCAATTTACTGTAGGTATCAAAATTTCATCCTCCGGAACCTCTTCTTCTTCTTCCGGTTCCTCCTCTTCCGGTTCCTCCTCTTCTGATTCCCCTTCTTCCGATTCCTCTTCTTCCGGTTCCTCTTCTTCCGGTTCCTCTTCAGGAATTTGTGAATCTTCCCAATTTATGTCCCGTTCATATTGATTATAAACGTTCCATATTAATTGATTTCGTCGCGAGGTTTTGACCTCTATATGAGACGTTTTTCAAAGACTTCATTCATTTTTAAAACAACCATAACCTTTATTTTATCGATAAAGGTTTAAAAAGCATTACGTAGATTATCAAATAATGATAATCTAAAATATACTGTTTACACACGACCATTACATAATGGTTTACAATAACAATATATTACATCAAAAATAATTTTCTTGAATGCAGTTTTTACATAATATCATACAAGCATGGACTCTAAATCTTGTCCTTATTTTAGTATGTAACAGCAGAAGCTCTTAATAATCACCTGAGAATAAACATGCTTTAAACGTCAACAAAAATGTTGGTGAGTTATAGGTTTAACCTATATATTTATCAATCGAAATAATAGACCACAAGATTTCATATTTCAATACATCCCATACATAGAGATAAAAATCATTCATACGGTGAAAACCTGGTAATCGACATTAACAAGATGCATATAGAATATCCCCATAATTCCGGGACACCCATCGAACATGATAATTTCGAAGTACTAAAGCATTCCAAATTTCAGAATGGGGCTTGTTGGGCCCGATAGATCTATCTTTAGGATTCGCATCAATTTGGGGGTCTGTTCCCAAATTCTTAGGCTACCAAGCTAAAAAGGGGCATATTCGGCTTCGATCATTCACCCATATAAAGTAGTTTCATTTACTTGTGTCTATTTCGTAAAACATTTATAAATTTGCATGTATTCTCATCCCAAAATATTAGATTTTAAAAGTGGGACTATAACTCACTTTCACAGATTTTTACTTCGTCGGGAAGTAAGACTTGGCCACTGGTCGATTCACGAACCTATAACAAATATGTACATATATATCAAAGTATGTTCAAAATATATTTACAACGTTTTTAATACGTTTTAATGTTTTAAGTTTATTAAGTCAGCTGTCCTCGTTAGTAACCTACAACTAGTTGTCCATAGTTAGATGTACAGAAAATAAATTGATATATATTATCTTAACCCAATCCACGACCCAATGTATATATGTCTCAGGCTAGATCACAACTCAAAGTATATATATTTTTGGAATCAACCTCAACCCTGTATAGCTAACTCCAACATTACTGCATATAGAGTGTCTATGGTTGTTCCAAATAATATATATAGATGGGTCGATATGATATGTCAAAACATTTGCATACGTGTCTATGGTATCCCAAGATTACATAATATATTAGAATACATGTATAATACAATACAATTTAGCTAGAATATGATTAATATAGATTTGTTACCAATTTTCACGTAGCTACAACAAGCAAAAATATCCAATCTTGTTTTACCCATAACTTCTTCGTTTTAAATCCGTTTTGAGTGAATCCAATTGCTATGGTTTCATATTGAAATTACTTTTATGAATCTATACAAAAAAAGTATAAGTTTATAGTCGGAAATACAGGTTAAAAGTCGTTTTTGTAAAGGTAGTCATTTCAGTCGAAAGAACGACGTCTAGATGACCATTTTGGAAAACATACCTCCACTTTGAGTTTAACCATGATTTTTGGATATAGTTTCATGTTCATAAGAAAAATAATTTTCCCAGAAGAACAACTTTTAAATCAAAGTTTATCATAGTTTTTAATTAACTAACCCAAAACAGCCCGCGGTGTTACTACGACGGCGTATATCCAGTTTTACGGTGTTTTTCGTGTTTTTAGGTTTTAAATCATTAAGTTAGCATATCATATAGATATAGAACATGTGTCTAATTGATTTTAAAAGTCAATTTAGAAGGATTAACTTTTGTTTGTGAACAAGTTTAGAATTAACTAAACTATGTTCTAGTGATTTCAAGTTTAAACCTTCGAATAAGGTAGTTTTATATATATGAATCGAATGATGTTATGAACATCATTACTACATCAGGTTTTGTGGATAAACCTACTGGAAATGAGAAAAATAGATCTAGCTTCAAAGGATCCTTGGATGGCTTGGAAGTTCTTGAAGCAGAATCATGACACAAAAATAAGTTCAAGTAAGATTTCCACTCGAAATAAGATTGTTATAGTTATAGAAATTGAATCAAAGTTTGAATATGAATATTATCTTGAATTAGAAAGATAACCTACTATAAATAACAAAGGTTCCTTGATCTTAGATGATTACTTGGAATGGATTAGAAAGCTTGAAAGTAGACTTGCAAACTTGGAAGTATTCTTGATTTTTATGAAACTATACTTATGGAATTTATGAAGAACACTTAGAACTTGAAGATGGAACTTGAGAGAGATTAATTAGATGAAGAAAATTGAAGAATGAAAGTGTTTGTAGGTATTTTTGGTCGTTGGTATATGGATTAGATATAAAGGATGTGTAATTTTGTTTACATGTAAATAAGTCATGAATGATTACTAATATTTTTGTAATTTTATGAGATATTTCATGCTAGTTGCCAAATGATGGTTCCCACATGTGTTAAGTGACTCACATGGGCTGCTAAGAGCTTATCATTGGAGTATATATACCAATAGTACATACATCTAAAAGCTGTGTATTGTACGAGTATGAATACGGGTGCATACGAGTAAAATTGTTGATGAAATTGAACGAGGATGTAATTGTATGCATTTTTGTTAAGTAGAAGTATTTTGATAAGTGTCTTGAAGTCTTTCAAAAGTGTATGAATACATATTAAAACACTACATGTATACACATTTTAACTGAGTCGTTAAGTCATCATTAGTAGTTACATGTAAGTGTTGTTTTGAAACCTTTAGGTTAACGATCTTGTTAAGTGTTGTTAACCCATTGTTTATTATATTAAATGAGATGTTAAATTATTAAATAAACATGATATTATGATGTATTAATATATCTTAATATGATATATATACAATTAAATGTCGTTACAACGATAATCGTTACATATATGCCTCGTTTCGAAATCATTAAGTTAGTAGTCTTGTTTTTACATATGTAGTTCATTATTAATATACTTAATGATATATTTAATTATCATAATACCATGCTAACTATATATATATCCATATATATGACATCATATAGCTTTTACAAGTTTTAACGTTCTTGAATCACCGATCAACTTGGGTGGTCAATTGTCTATATAAAACCTATTTCAATTAATCAAGTCTTAACAAGTTTGATTGCTTAACACGTTGGAAACATTTAGTCATTTAAATATCAATCTCAATTAATATATATAAACATGGAAAAGTTCGGGTCACTACACTTCGAAATAGAAAGGGGGTATAAATCGCAGCAAATAAGAGAGAGCATTAACTGTGAATGACAATGATTATAGAAGACGAAAGCAGGCACTCTGAAATATAAGGGAGAATATAAAGCCCGATAATAATACATAAATTACAAACCATGGATATTAATACGAATAGCAATATAAGGACACGGTAGAATTAAGAATAGAATCACCCCAAGGTAATAGTAGAAGTAAACAGATTTTTCTGGTGAAAGATTGAAAAGAAGCATGACAAAAATGATAATTAGGAAAAATATCAAGGATTAGAATGGGATTAAGCATTTTCATAATCTTTTGGATGTATGAAATAAGAAAGAAAGTATAGGAATGATGAGAATAATGGAACTGAAGGGTTTAATTTATAAGGGAAATATCAGACAGAGTAATCGAGGAATGATGTTTTATACCACTCTGCTAAAACATCCTTGATAGCCCATAGTCTAATTTCCACAAGTGTCGTTCTTTTATCCAAACCCCAATTATGGTACAAAGCCCAATTACCCAATTTTAGTAATTAGCCCAACATCATGATTACTTCGGATTAAATAAGCATAATAATAACTTAGCTACGAGACATTAAATTAAAAAGGTTGAACATAACTTACAATGATTAAAAATAGCGTAGCGTTACACGGACAGAATTTTGACTTACACCCTTACAACATTCGCTAACATACCCTTATTATTAGGATTAAAATTAAAATTAAAATTAAAATTAAAATATAAATATAAATATATACGATATAGATAGAGAGATGGATATTAGATGGATAAATCCGTATGGACATATTAAATAATCCAGGACAAAGGACAATTAACCCATGGGCATAAAACTAAAATCAACACGTCAAACATCATGATTACGGAAGTTTAAATAAGCACAATTCTTTTATTTCATATTTAATCTCCTTTATTTTATATTTAATTGCACTTCTAATTATCGCATTTTTATTGTTATTTTATTTATTTGCACTTTTAATTATCGTATTTTTTAATTATCGCAAGTTTATTTTATCGCACTTTTATTATTCGCAATTTCATTATCGTTATTTACTTTACGCTTTAATTTAAGTCTTGTATTTATTTTTAATATTTTACATTTGGTTTTAACTGCGACTAAAGTTTTAAAATCGACAAACCGGTCATTAAACGGTAAAAACCCCCCTTTATAATAATAATATTACTTATATATATATTTGTATTTTTTTAAAAGTAAACTAATATAGCGTTAAGCTTTGTTTAAAAAGATTCCCTGTGGAACGAACCGGACTTACTAAAAACTACACTACTGTACGATTAGGTACACTTCCTATAAGTGTTGTAGCAAGGTTTAAGTATATCCATTCTCTAAATAAATAAATATCTTGTGTAAAATTGTATCGTATGTAATAGTATTTCCTTGTAAAATTTAATAGCATTATTCCTCAAGAAAGACAAGCTTTTAGTTGCAATTGTTCTATTTACAAGTGATATTCGTTTAAATAATAAAAGGTGAAGACAAAAGACAGATTCGACGAATTGAAGACGCAAACGACCAAAAAGCTCAAAAGTACAAAATACAATCAAAGAGGTTCCAATTATTGATAAGAAACGTCTCGAAATTACAAGAGTACAAGATTCAAAACGCAAAGTACAAAATATAAAATTGTACGCAAGGACGTTCGAAAATCCAGAACCGGGACCAGATTCAACTCTCAACGCTCGACGCAACGGACTAAAAATTACAAGTCAACTATGCACTTAAATATAATATAATATTTAAATAATTCTTATAATTATTTAATATATTATATTTATTTATAAAACCGTCGGTAAACAAAGAGCCAAACTTGTGTGAGCTGTAAAAGCAAACTCCGCGACTCGCGGAGTTTGAAGGCCAAAAGGGCCGCGAGTCGCGGAGCCCCAAGTTTTGAAAGTCCCTATAAAGCCAACCGAATTCTGATCATTTTTCATAACATATATCATCCATCTCTCTATCTATATCGTAATATTTATATTTATAATTTATATTTTAATTTTAATTTTAATCCTAATAATAAGGGTATGTTAGCGAATGTTGTAAGGGTGTAAGTCGAAATTCTGTCCGTGTAACGCTACGCTATTTTTAATCATTGTAAGTTATGTTCAACCTTTTTAATTTAATGTCTCGTAGCTAAGTTATTATTATGCTTATTTAATCCGAAGTAATCATGATGTTGGGCTAATTACTAAAATTGGGTAATTGGGCTTTGTACCATAATTGGGGTTTGGATAAAAGAACGACACTTGTGGAAATTAGACTATGGGCTATAAATGGGTTTTATATTAACTAAACAATACCTTGTTAATTTAATATACAAACTTATAATTCGACGTATTTATATATAACCACATACGCTTGACTGGGTACGGTGGGCGGGATATCTATAAATACCAATAATTATTCATTTTACCGGATACGAAACTGGATTAATAGTTAATAGACTTGTTGAAACAGGGGTGAATTACATTCAAGGGTAATTGGTGTAATTGTTAACAAAGTAGTAAAACCTTGGTTTACACGTAGTCGATAACCTGGTGTATTCATTAAATAAAGTATTAAAACCTTGTTACAATTCGAATCCCCAATTAGTTGGAATATTTGACTTCGGGGATAAGAATAATTTGACGAAGGCTTTCGCTCTTTATATTTATGACTGATGGACTATTATGGACAAATCTGTATGGACATATTAAATAATCCAGGACAAAGGACAATTAACCCATTGGCATAAAACTAAAATCAACACGTCAAACATCATGATTACGGAAGTTTAAATAAGCATAATTCTTTTATTTCATATTTAATCTCCTTTATTTTATATTTAATTGCACTTCTAATTATCGCATTTTTATTGTTATTTTATTTATTTGCACTTTTAATTATCGTATTTTTTAATTATCGCAAGTTTATTTTATCGCACTTTTATTATTCGCAATTTCATTATCGTTATTTACTTTACGCTTTAATTTAAGTCTTTTATTTATTTTTAATATTTTACATTTGGTTTTAACTGCGACTAAAGTTTTAAAATCGACAAACCGGTCATTAAACGGTAAAAACCCCCCTTTATAATAATAATATTACTTATATATATATTTGTATTTTTTTAAAAGTAAACTAATATAGCGTTAAGCTTTGTTTAAAAAGATTCCCTGTGGAACGAACCGGACTTACTAAAAACTACACTACTGTACGATTAGGTACACTGCCTATAAGTGTTGTAGCAAGGTTTAAGTATATCCATTCTCTAAATAAATAAATAACTTGTGTAAAATTGTATCGTATGTAATAGTATTTCCTTGTAAAATTTAATAGTATTTTTATACCACTCTGCTAAAACATCAAGTAATTTTTTGGCGCCGCTGCCGGGGAAATGTCTTAAATGCCGGAAGCGCAACGCTAATATAATTGAAAAAAAAAAAAGATTTTTAGTTTACTTTTATTAAAATTTGTTTTTATAAAAATACGTTTTAAATATTCGAAAATATAAAAAGAAAAACAAAAATATAAGTATTTTTAAAATTTTGTTAAATATTTAAGTTTTATAAAATTTCTTTATTTTTATATAAGTTTTATTTAAGTATTTTGTTTTTATTTAAAAACATATAATAAAAAAAAACCGAAAAAAAAAATTTAATATATATAAATCTATTTTTAAGATATTTTTACAATTATAAAGTAGTTCTATTTTTATTTAAGTATTTAAATATAAGTTTTTATTATACAAATATTTTGATATAAAACAGAAAATATAAAAACAGAAAAAAAAAGAAAAAAAAACGCGTCGAATATTAAATAACCTGTCAGTTGAATTCTGGAACCCCGCGACTAACGGGGTTTGCTGCATCGAATACCGCGACTCGTGGAGGAGACCTGACACCGACAGAAACCCTAACTGCAATTAATTATTATTATTATAACCCTAAATACTTATTGTTATTATAATTAGTTTTATTTTAAGTTTTACTTTTTATTTAATTTATATAATTAGTTAAATTAGTTTAATTAAATTGTAAAATTAATAGTTTTAATAAATAAATAATATAAAAATAATATTTTTATAAAAATTGTACTTTTTACAACTTTTTGTATATTTTTATATTTTATCCCTTTTTAATCGTTTTAGCGTAATTTTTAGCTCATATTTAGTTTTAAACTTAGTTTTTGCCATAGTTATTTTTACTTCTAGATTTTTAGGCTTTGCCGTAAAATCCCTTAAGTGCTTTTTCTTTAGACTAAGATTTAGGTGCTTTAGGATTTTGCGACGCCTTTTTAAGTTTTAGTTTCTTTTTAAGTTATTTCCATTTGGGATTTAGTTTTTCCTGTAAGCTTTAATATTTTTAGACGACTTTTACCTATGTATCAATTATCATTCCAATTAGTAATCTCAATTTGCGATTATAATTTTAAGTTAGTTATAGTAATAAGGTTAGGTTAGTCAAGTATTTTAAGTTTTATAAGTTTCTTTTATTTTTCCGTCACCTTTTATTTTTCAACCATTTTTCTTTTTCGACCTTTTTCGACGAACTCTTTTTCTTTCTTATTTCTCGCTATTCTAGTTTTAGGACATAGATTTTTATTCTACTTCTTATCTAAATTTCTTAAAATTATGAAAATTTATTTTAAGTAGTTAAATTAATAGACATCAAAATTTTCTGGTTCGTAGTAATAGTTGGATTTGTACGTGGACCGGGTTATTGGAGCCAAACAGTCCTCAATTATATTGAGACCAAACAAATCCTGCCCCTCTGCTGCATCTTTTGGCTATTCGAAACGTGGGCAAAATCAGAAAAGTCTATTGATTGAATAACTTATTATAATTTTTCTTTCCTTTTAAAAACTAATAGGATATTCAGTGAATGCACCGAGCAAGACGTTCACCACCTTTTGTACGTTCACCACCTGTAACTAGATCAAGACATTTAGCAAATATTACTGCCGTTGATTTTTCTTTAGAATCGTCATCCAGTCGACCAAGTACTTCAGTTCAAATTTCCGATAATCCATTTTTTGAACCCGACCTCACAATTGAGAATCCGGAGAATATTCAGGAACGATTCGTAGATCCTGAACCACTAAACTTTCCTCCGGAACCACCAATCATTCAAACAGAGATTGTTGAGGAATGAACCATTAAATCAGAATCCTCTAGTGATTCCGATTCAACAAATTCAATTATGGAGAATCTGGAACCTTTAAGTATGGAAGACCGAATGAGAGCTAAACGCACTGGCCAAGGTCACGCAATTACTCATCCAGACATTAATGCGCCAGATTATGAAATCAAAGGACAAATTCTACACATGGTGACTAATCAATGCCAATTTAGTGGTGCGCCGAAGGAAGATCCAAATGAACATCTACGTACCTTTAATAGGATCTGCACACTATTTAAAATCCGAGAAGTGGAGGATGAACAGATATATCTCATGTTATTTCCCTGGACTTTAAAGGGAGAAGCCAAAGATTGGTTGGAATCGTTACCTGAAGGGGCGATTGATACATGGGACGTTTTAGTTGAAAATTTTCTTAAACAATTCTTTCCTGCATCTAAAGCCGTAAGACTTCAAGCAGAAATTGTTACGTTTACACAGAAGCCAAATGAAACTCTATATGAGGCGTGGACAAGATATGGAAAGTTATTAAGAGGATGTCCGCAACATGGTTTAGACACCTGTCAAATAGTACAAATATTCTATCAGGGATGCGACATCACTACAAGAAAAGACATAGATATAGCAGCTGGTGGTTCTATTATGAAGAAAACCGAAACTGATGCTTACAAAATTATTGATAACACTGCTTCCCACTCACACGAGTGGCACCAAGAAAAAGATATCGTTAGATCATCTAAAGCAGCTAGAGCCGATTCTAGCCATGACTTAGATTCCATTTCCGCAAAGATAGATGCTGTGGAGAGACGAATGGAAAAGATGACTAAGGATATTCACTCAATACGAATTAGTTGTGAGCAGTGTGGAGGACCACATTTGACAAAAGATTGTCTCAGTATTGAATTAACAATGGAACAAAGAGAGAATATTTCATACATAAACCAAAGGCCTGGAAATAATTATCAGAATAATTATCAAGCGCCAAGACTAATTTACAATCAAAACCAGAATTATTACAGAAATATTCCATACAACAACCAACAAGGTCCTAGCAATCAACAAGTATCCAATAATAATTACAATCAGCAAAGATCTAATTTTCAAAACAAACCACCACAACAAACCGATGATAAAAAGCCGAATTTAGAAGATATGATGACGAAGCTAGTTGAAACTCAAACGCAGTTTTTCACATCTCAGAAACAAACTAATGAACAAAATTCTCAAGCATTTAGAAATCAACAAGCTTCTATTCAAAATCTGGAACAAGAAGTAAGTAACCTAGCAAGGTTAATAGGTGAAAGAAAACTGGGAAGTCTACCTAGTGATACAAATGCTAACCCCCGGAATGAAACAGCTAAAGCCATTACCACAAGAAGTGGTACAACACTTAAACCACCAGAAATACCTGTAACTTCTGATGAAGCTATTCCTACTCCACAAGAACCACAACCTGATCAAGATAAGGAAAAAGAACCGGTAGTTGAAAAGGTTAATGAAGAAAACACAGTTAAGGCTAAACCTTATGTTAAACCATACCAACCACCACTTCCTTACCCGAGTAAAATGAAGAAAGAGAAACTTGAAACCGAGCAATCCAAATTCTTGGATATGTTTAAATAGATAAATGTAAATCTTCCTTTCATTGATGTGATTTCAGGAATGCCTAGATATGCTAAATTCTTGAAATATCTAATTTCAAATAGAAAGAAAATGGAAGAACTCTCGGCTGTTACTATGAATGCTAATTGTTCAGCAGTGCTGTTGAATAAGATACCAGAAAAATTATCTGATCCAGGAAGTTTCACAATTCCATGTTTTCTGGGTAGTCTTAGTTCAATAGAAGCATTGGCAGACTTAGGTGCTAGTATACATCTAATGCCGTATTCACTATACGCTAAACTAGACCTTGGAGAATTGAAACCAACCAGAATAAGCATACAACTAGCAGATAGATCAATAAAATATCCTAGAGGGATAATGGAGAACATGCTAGTTAAAGTTGGTACTTTAGTATTTCCAGTAGATTTTATTGTTCTGGACATGGAAGAAGATTCTCAAGTTCCTCTCATATTAGGAAGACCATTCTTAAACACGGCTAAAGCAATGATAGACGTGTTCGGTAAGAAACTGACCCTAAGTATAGAGGACGAGAGTGTTACCTTTTCATTTGATAGAGCAATGCAACAACCACAATCTGCAGATGATACATGTTATTATATTCAAACTATAGATGCACATGCAGAATTGTTAGAAGAATTTCCAGAATTACAAGGAACAGGAGAATGTTTTTTAGGAGAAGGTAATGAACTAATTGATGAAGCTGAAATGTTAGCTACACTTATAGCTAATGGATATGAACCAACAACAGAAGAAATTCAAATGCTAAAAGAAGAAGACAGATATCGATATAAATCATCGATAGAAGAACCTCCGAAATTAGAGTTAAAACCACTTCCAAACCATTTGGAATACGCTTATTTACATGGTGAATCTGAATTACCTGTAATAATATCGTCTTCTCTTACTAAAAATGAGAAATCACAACTCATTTCTGTGTTGAAAGCTCATAAACCAGCCATTGCATGGAAGATTCATGATATTAAAGGAATAAGTCCTTCGTATTGCACACATAAAATCCTTATGGAAGAAGGTCATAAAACGTATGTGCAACTCCAACGAAGACTAAATCCTAATATCCAAGATGTAGTTAAGAAAGAGATTATTAAACTGCTAGATGCAGGTTTGATATATCCAATCTCTGATAGTCCATGGGTAAGCCCAGTTCAATGCGTGCCAAAGAAGGGTGGCATGACTGTCATTACAAATGAGAAAAATGAGCTTATTCCTAATAGGACTGTAACAGGATGGCGTGTGTGTATTGATTATAGAAAATTAAATGACGCCACCAGAAAAGATCACTTTCCCTTACCTTTCATAGATCAAATGTTGGAAAGATTAGCCGGAAATAGTTACTATTGTTTTCTAGATGGATTTTCCGGATATTTTCAAATTCCAATAGCACCCGAAGACCAAGAGAAAACCACATTCACGTGCCCTTATGGTACTTTTGCTTACAAATGCATGCCATTTGGACTTTGCAACGCCCCTGCAACCTTTCAAAGGTGTATGATGGCGATTTTTCACGACATGATAGAAGAATGCATGGAAGTTTTCATGGATGACTTTTCAGTCTTCGGTGATACATTTGAATCATGTCTAGTTAATCTGGAACGAATGCTTATTAGATGCGAACAATCAAATCTAGTACTTAATTGGGAGAAATGCCATTTCATGGTTAAAGAAGGCATCGTTCTTGGTCATAAAATTTCAAAAGAAGGAATTGAAGTGGATAGAGCTAAAGTGGATGTAATTGCTAAACTTCCACATCCCACCAATGTTAGAGGAGTTAGGAGTTTTCTAGGGCATGCCGGTTTTTACCGACGTTTCATAAAAGATTTTTCTAAAATTGCCACTCCTATGAATAAACTCCTAGAAAAGGATGCTCCATTCATCTTTTCAGATGAGTGTATCAAATATTTTAATATTCTTAAAGAGAAACTCACTAATGCGCCTATCATGATAACTCCAAATTGGAATCTACCATTTGAACTAATGTGCGATGCAAGTGATTTTGCAATGGGAGCCGTTTTAGGACAAAGGATTGAAAAACGATTTCAACCTATATATTATGCTAGTAAGACATTACAAGGAGCACAAATGAACTATACAACTACTGAAAAAGAACTCCTTGCTATTGTCTTTGCTTTTGACAAATTTCGATCATATCTCGTTCTAGCAAAAACGGTGGTCTATACCGACCATTCTGCTCTTAGATACCTATTTTCAAAACAAGATGCTAAACCAAGATTAATCCGTTGGATCTTACTCTTACAAGAGTTTGATATTGAAATTCGAGATAAAAGAGGAGCAGAAAATCTCGCCACTGATCATCTTTCTCGTCTTGAAAATCCTGAGTTAGAAGTTCTAAATGAATCGGCCATACAAGACAACTTTCCTGATGAATATCTATTGAAGATAGATTATAAAGAAATTCCATGGTTTGCAGACTATGCAAACTATTTAGTATGTGGATTCCTTGAAAAAGGATTATCGTACCAAAGACGAAAGAAATTCTTCAGTGATATAAAACACTATTTTTGGGAAGATCCACATCTGTTTAAAAGTTGTCCAGATGGAATAATACGCCGATGTGTATTTGGAGATGAAGCTAGTAAAATATTAAACCATTGTCACACAGGACCAACAGGAGGGCATTATGGGCCTCAACTAACAGCAAGAAAAATTTATGATGCTGGATTCTATTGGCCTACAATTTACAAAGACGCACACCTTCTTTGCAAATCCTGTGATGCTTGTCAAAGGGCCGGAAAAATAAGTCAACGTGATGAAATGCCACAAAATGTCATCCAAGTATGTGAAGTATTTGACATTTGGGGTATTGACTTTATGGGTCCATTTCCAAAATCTCATAATAATCTATATATACTCGTAGCCATTGATTATGTATCTAAATGGGCGGAAGCACAAGCTCTCCCAACTAACGATGCACGAGTTGTAGTCAACTTTTTAAAACGTCTTTTTGCAAGGTTTGGAACACCGAAAGCTTTAATAAGTGATCGGGGTACTCATTTATGTAATAATCAACTTGAGAAAGTTCTTAAAAGATATGGAGTAACTCATAAAATCTCAACCGCATATCATCCACAAACAAGTGGACAAGTTGAAAATACCAACCGAGCTTTAAAACGTATTCTAGAGAAAACCGTTGGATCAAATCCGAAGGAATGGTCCATTAAATTGGAGGATGCACTCTGGGCTTTTAGAACAGCCTACAAAACTCCAATTGGAACCACACCTTTTAGACTTGTTTATGGAAAAGCATGTCATCTTCCAGTAGAAATTGAACACAAAGCATTTTGGGCTTTGAAGACATGTAATCTTGAATTTCATGAAGTTGGACGTCTACGATTAAGTCAACTAAACGAATTAGAAGAATTAAGACATGAAGCATACGAAAATTCGTTAATCTATAAAGAAAGAACGAAGAAATGGCATGATAAAAGAATCAGAAGTTCAAAAGAATTTAAAGAAGGAGACAGAGTTCTTCTTTTCAATTCACGATTCAAGCTATTTCCTGGAAAATTGAAATCAAGATGGTCTGGACCATTCATAGTCAAAAGAGTTTTTCCATACGGAACAGTAGAATTGATAAATTTAAATGGGATTGAATTTAAAGTTAATGGTCACAGAGTTAAACATTACATACATGGTCCGATGGAAGTTGACAATGAAGTTAATCATAATTTTACCACCCAAGAAAACCTTCAAAATGAAAACATAAATATGTTATCAACAACATATGAAAAATCAAAACTGAAATATAGGGAGGATTCAAATTTGAGTGATGAAGAAGAATTCCTATACAAACCTCCCATTCCAAGAAACGAAGAAAAATGTGAACAAGAAATTCAAATAGAAATGAAAGAACCAAGGAAAGAACACCTGAAAAAGGTTTACAAACCAACTCGACTTACTAAAGCAGGAGACCCGGGTGAATTTATCATTTCTTGCTTACTTAATGATGGTGCTGTATATAATGGACTCGCAGACTTAGGAGCAAGTGCAAATATTATGCCTCTTTCCTTATACAAAAGATTAGGCATGGGTAAATTAAAACCAACCAAAATAGGTGTTCAATCATTTGACCAAACCATTAAACACCCGGTTGGAATAGCAAATAATTTACTTGTTAACGTGGGAAGTTTGACCTTTGTTGCAAACTTCATAGTGATTAATATGAGGAAAACCTTGATATTCCTCTAATTCTAGGTCGCCCATTTTTAGCAACCACCGAGGCATTCATTGATGTAAGAGAAGGTAGAATGACACTTAGGGATGGTGATACATCGATCACCTTTGTGAACCAAAAGTTTAGATCTCCACAAACCAAAACTGTTAGACCAATAAAAACGCATAAGTGTGGGGAAGATGAAGAAACACTAAATGATGATCCAATCACAAAGAATGCCGCTGATGATACGAAATTAGATGAACCCATTTTTAACAGTTCAACGAAGAAACTTTATAAACGGATTCACGATGCTAAGATTAAAGGAAACTTTAAGTTATATAACCGATTAATATCCAATTTATCGTCAAAAGAAAAGGCAATTTTAGTTGAATTTGTGAAAGTTACGGAGGAAATCAACAAATGGATTGAAGAAAAAGTCAAAGATATACAAGTTGTTGAAGATTCAATTGTAAATAATGTTAATCACAATTTCAACTAAGTATAGGAGGTTTATGTATTTCTGTTAGAGTTAGATTGTCTGTTTTCGTGTAGTTCTCGAAAATGGAACCCGAATGGTCTTTCCCTAGCAGACCCTAAAGAACTAGTCTTCTCCCCCCATTCTGAATTTTTATTTTTTTTTAGGAAATGAAGACTGCCTGTGAACTAAACCATGGTCTAATGCTACACGCTTTGATCACTAAACGTAATAATGACACACTTCCGAGTGAAATAGTATCAGTAATCAGAGAAAGAATGGACGGAGTTAGAAAAGAATCCAGATGCGAAGATAATAAGTTACAATTTGGTAAAGGAAAATCAAAATCCGCAGCGAAAAGAAGAGCACGACACCTAGAAAGATGTCACAAATGCGGAAAATGGTCACATGGATGTAAATGTTCAAATAATCAAACCTATTCAAATACCGAATTTGTTACTTTATGCAGAGACGGACCGTTCATATGTTTAGAAGAAAAGACACTGAATGCTCGAGGTTACGCCTATGTAGCTATGGAAAACCAATTAAACCGACTATCTTATGAATGGGATAGATCATATAACTAAGAAATCTATTTCACAGGTATGTCTGTACAGTTTTTTTTTTTTTTTTTTTTTTTTTAACCTTTTGATAATAAACGCTAATTTGTTCGCTATAAAGTATTAAATTGGTATTGAATAAAATTAGGTTTGGCGACCGAAATTATTGATATCATTCAAAAATTTATTACATCACTGCGAAATTTAACGTTTATTCTTAAGGTATAAATATCTTTAATCAATCAACCCAAAATATTTCAAAAATTCGTCATGAGTTAAATTAGGTCTTGGAACCGAAATTACTTTACCGAAAAGTGGGGCGCATATTTTTGATAATATTTGATTGATTAAAGTGGGATAAAAAGCTAAAAAGATTTTTAATTTTATTTTTACCATGTTTTTAAAATTAATATTTAAATCTTAAATTAATATTGTAAACTTTGTAAAATCAATATATTTAAAATTGTAAATATTTGAAAAATTAATATAAGTTTGGTGTGAATTTATAATATGAATTTTTAAATTAAGTTTGGTGTGAATTTTTAATTTTTAAAATATGAATTTTTAATTTTATGCATTTCAAATTTTAAGTTTGGTGTGAATTTTTAATATTAATTTTGAATTTTATATTTAAATTGTGTGAATATAAAAACAAAAATTTACTTTATCTCATTAAGTTAAAAATATGATTTTTAAAATTCGTCGTAAGTTGAAGACTAGGTCTTTGAACCGAAATTGCTTTACCCGAGGGAGGGACGAGAACTTTTATTATCATTATTTTTAATCTTATTGAATTAAAGTATGCCAAAAACATTAAAAAAAAAACCAAAAATCTTAGCTTTTAAAACAATAGCTACAAAAAGACAAATTTTAAAATTTTGTCGAAGGACGGACTAGGACATCGATCCGAAACGACCTCGTCCTAAATAACAAGGGAAACAAAATTTTAAAATTAATTACATAATTGTTTTAATTAATATAAGATGTTATAAAAAAAAAAACAAACTCCGCGACTCGCGGAGTTTGAAGGGGAAATCTCCGCGAGTCGTGGGAGGACCGAAATACAGAAAAAAAAATAAAACGCAAAGAACAGCTCAGTCCAACCCACAACACAAAACACAGCAATAAGACTGCGCGAAAAAAACCCAAAAACACCCCCAAAATCACAATTTTTAACCGTTAATCATCAAATCTTTTACTAAAATCATGTTGAGAAGGATGCTATCAAGGAATTACTCAAGAAAAATGGTAAATCTCTTCACCTAAACACCATTTAATCCGAAAATTAGTGTTCTTGAGCAATTTTTTCCCCAATTTGATTTTGATGCTTTTTAGTGTAATTATGCTTAAATTGTTTATGTATTATGCTTGTATAACCTAGATTGATGCTATTTAACATGATTAGAAGCCTTAAACTTCAAATTTTGAGTAATCTAGGGTTTGTGTTCTTGAGCAAATTTGGGGCTTTTTGATATAAACAGGTTATGGCCAATTTCTGTCATGAATTGATGCTAAATTAAGTAGTGTAACATGTTTAGGTAGTTAAATGATCCAAACTTTGAGCCTAAACATGATTTTGAGAATTAAAGTGGACTTTTTCAAGTCTAAAATTCATGAACTTGATTTTTGAAAGATAATGCCATTTGAAACTTGTTTAATTGCTAGTAATGATTATTTTGACATGTTATTTGAGTTGAATGCTTATGAACTTGGCGAACATTTTCGTATATGCTTATTTGAAAAAGTGTAGATTTGATAAAAATATGAAAATGAGCTTAAGCTTGATATAAATTGATCATGTCATTGTAATTATTTTGATTGATGATTTTGCCTACACTAATGCATATTTGGATGCACAAAAATTGTGTTTGATGTGTTTTGCAGACTGAAAGGGGTGAATCTTCATCCCAAGCCCGCAATGCTCCTGCTGAGAATGCGGAACAACAGGAGGTGGATAACTACTACAAGCAAGATATACCTCATCCAGTCATGACATTTTCTGATATGCACTTGGAAGAGTTGCACCCGAACCTGAGATTTGACAGACTTTGGATAGATTATCCAAAGTATCAAAGGGGTTTGCATACTCTTCATTCTAAAGTTGTTGAGGTACCTAGGGTCATAGAATGGGGACCATTAGAAGCTGTAGAATTGGCCGGGCCAATTAGGGAATTACTTGCACAGAGGTATGGTAATTCTACTTTTAATGACTGGGTACGTTTATTCACCATGCGTAGACCTGTATATAAAGTATGGTGTGAAGAATTGTTGTGTAGTATAGAGTTGAATGATCGGGTAGCTAGTTTAACCGATCGATCTTTTATTAGATTTTTGTTAGGAGGTTCGATGCGCCACATGTCTTTACTAGACATGGCTCAGGCTTTACGTATATATACGCCTGAGGAGTTAGCATCTGCCGATTGTAGAGGGTTGATACTAAATGGTAGAAAAATAGATGAAAATTTTGATACACACGGTGTATGGAGTCAAATGACAAGCCATCACCGATTCAAAGGGGGAAATTACTCTTATTTGGATATAGATAGAGCTGAATTAAGAGTGATTCATAGGTTTTTAGCTAATTCGATTACACAAAGAGGTAAGAACAAGGAAAAGGTAAATGAACAGGATTTGTTTTACCATATGTGTATTCGAGACCCACAAAGCGCTGTAAGTATACCGTATTGTGTGGGTTATTATTTATCAGCTATGGTTAGGGGGATGAGACCGCATAGCATAATAGGAGGTGGTATTTTTATTACTTTGATTGCTGAATATCTCAGTGTGGATATAAGTCGGGGGGATTATTAGTCGAAGAACCAGAACCCCGCGATACTATAGGTTTAAATGTATACCATGGGGCGAAAGTTTTGAAGAGGCGAAATAACGTCGCAGTACAATACCATGGTAGACATCCACAGGTTGAGAGAAACCAATAGCAAGGAAATGTAGGAGGGGGAAATGAGATGCAAGAAATGCAAAGGTTTATAGCTGCACAGGAGTACGAAAATGCTAGACAGAGAGCATTTGAAGATTGGCAAGTTCATCAAAACCAAATCATAGCTCATTGCCAACATATAGGTAGAAACTATATTCCTACACCAAAACCCATATTCCCTCCCTGGTCTATAGAGATGCAACCACCGTATCCTACGTATAACCCAGCCAAAGCATTCTATAGCACCTATGGTTATGCTTGGAACCCCTATTGGTATCAATATCATCCCTAGTCTACTTAGTTTTATTTATTTTTTAATTTGTAATGTTGATACATTTAATACTTACGTTAATATTGTAATAGTTTTTATAATTTTCTAACTTTTATTCTTAGATTTTAATAATTTTTGAATGTGGGGTAATATACCAAACTTCAAAAATATGTATATATGTTTGCAGTTTATCTTATGTACACAACAGGGTAAAACAACGCATTTTCAAAGACTGGCATTAAGTTCAGCAAAAGCAACTAATTTTGACGACAAGATGCAAAATATATGTGAAATAACAACAAGACGGAATGAACAAATGATGTGCACCATTTATCATTCAGCAAACAAACGCCAATATATTTGGAAACTTTGGTAAAATTTAATCATTTTCACACAAATCACCCTCAATAATTTAAATTGTTACTGATTTCTTGCAAATGAGGGCATTGCAAGATCTTAAGTGTGGGAAGGGGTTAAATTCTTTCGGATTTTAAAATTTTTATCTTAAACACTTGGTTACCATTAAAAATACTAGTAAAGCAGTAGTTGTATTAGAATCTAGTGCTCTCTGATAATAAAGAACAGCCCTAGTCTTATATACTGACTACCCAATTCTAGTAAAATTTTTCAAAATTTTCAATTAAATGAACTCAAAATCATGTTTATACATATTTATGAACGATAAAACTAGGTTTTAACACCGAAATTATTGTAACCTCGGAAAGGACATAAATTGAGAAACAAACCAAAATGTTAAAATTCATTTAAAATGGAATAGAGGACGATAAAAAGGAAAATAAAAGCCAAGTGTGGGAAAATTTACCAAGTTATCTTAAACATATGTCACATATATCTGTAACAAATAACTGAAAATACTTTTGCTTTGGACTAAACTAAACTGTTTTACCCGATGAAAGAAAAGAAGAGATGGATCTACACGATGAATCAATTCCATCATTAAAAGGAAGTAAAGTCTTCCGAAAAAGAAACGCGCTTCTTGATTTAGGTCATGAAGTTGTCGTCCAGACCAGCTGTAGGTTGACGAAAAATCTAGAAAAGTCATCACTAAAATCAGCAGGAAATCCACGGACCTCAGCATTAAACAGGGTCGCCAAGTGGTTAGATTTATCCTAACCATGAGAAGGATTTATCTCGTACAATGGGGGGGCACCATGCAAATTAGCTGGATAAGACTAATGAATCAGATCCCCAGAAAGGATAATCTCCTTAAAAGATCAAAAATCAGCTTTTAAGCCTGATATTACTCAATCCTTGAGATTGACCTTAAAGATTGAGAATTACAAACTCATGGAATTCAATGATATCTAAACTCGAGCTTGAACGAGAAAATATTTTGATCAAAATTATAAACCGATATGTTTTCTGAAAACCTATTTTCAATGCGTTCATTACCATTGAACTTAAAATCCTAGGAATTCACCTGGAATTCATTAGGTCACCTGAACTAAATCGGGTGTCAACCGTAAGAACGGTGGTTGCATAGTGGTCAAAGACAGGACCTTGTGCCAGACCGAAAAATCATAAGGGTGAACTTTACTATTGCTCCTACTAAGGATAGTAATTGCGTCCGACACGTTATAGACCATAATCAAAAGCATGTCAGGGGACATTGCCTTAACAGTTGCTTGTTCAACGCTTTCCTTTATAACCGGAAGTAGTTTACCGAAAGGTAATATACGGGACAAGTAAACTGGATGTGTTGCTTTCCAAATACAAGGTTAGCAAGTGGGTGACACAAAACCATAAGTTTTGAGCTAAAATTTTCAAATCTGAAACCCACCAAACCCACAAAAATATTTTGCAAACACCGGTGAAGGGTTATTCCGGAAAACTTATCTAGGGTAAAAACTAGATTTAATTTTCAAAAGATCAAATGTTTTCATAAAGATCCAATTTCCTTAATGGATCTAAATTTTTATAGTCATGTGGGACTGTAAACCATATCGTTACTACCATTGTTTATACCACCGTATAGAAATCACTGATGTACAAAGTGTGAAGAATAAAGAAGTGATTCTAGTATTTCAAGACGATATTGCTTGAGGACAAGCAACGCTTAAGTGTGGGAATATTTGATAATGCTAAAAACAAACATATATTTCATAGCATTATTCCTCAAGAAAGACAAGCTTTTAGTTGCAATTGTTCTATTTACAAGTGATATTCGTTTAAATAATAAAAGGTGAAGACAAAAGACAGATTCGACGAATTGAAGACGCAAATGACCAAAAAGCTCAAAAGTACAAAATACAATCAAAGAGGTTCCAATTATTGATAAGAAACGTCTCGAAATTACAAGAGTACAAGATTCAAAACGTAAAGTACAAAATATAAAATTGTACGCAAGGACGTTCGAAAATCCGGAACCGGGAACAGAGTCAACTCTCAACGCTCGACGCAACGGATTAAAAATTACAAGTCAACTATGCACATAAATATAGTATAATATTTAAATAATTCTTATAATTATTTAATATATTATATTTATTTATAAAACCGTCGGTAAACAAAGAGCCAAACTTGTGTGAGCTGTAAAAGCAAACTCCGCGACTCGCAGAGTTTGAAGGCCAAAAGGGCCGCGAGTCGCGGAGCCCCAAGTTTTGAAAGTCCCTATAAAGCCAACCGAATTCTGATCATTTTTCATAACATATATCATCCATCTCTCTATCTATATCGTAATATTTATATTTATAATTTATATTTTAATTTTAATTTTAATTTTAATCCTAATAATAAGGGTATGTTAGCGAATGTTGTAAGGGTGTAAGTCGAAATTCTGTCCGTGTAACGCTACGCTATTTTTAATCATTGTAAGTTATGTTCAACCTTTTTAATTTAATGTCTCGTAGCTAAGTTATTATTATGCTTATTTAATCCGAAGTAATCATGATGTTGGGCTAATTACTAAAATTGGGTAATTGGGCTTTGTACCATAATTAGGGTTTGGATAAAAGAACGACACTTGTGGAAATTAGACTATGGGCTATCAATGGGTTTTATATTAACTAAACAATACCTTGTTAATTTAATATACAAACTTATAATTCGACGTATTTATATATAACCACATACGCTTGACTGGGTACGGTGGGCGGGATATCTATAAATACCAATAATTATTCATTTTACCGGATACGGAACTGGATTAATAGTTAATAGACTTGTTGAAACAGGGGTGAATTACATTCAAGGGTAATTGGTGTAATTATTAACAAAGTAGTAAAACCTTGGTTTACACGCAGTCGATAACCTGGTGTATTCATTAAACAAAGTATTAAAACCTTGTTACAATTCGAATCCCCAATTAGTTGGAATATTTGACTTCGGGAATAACAATAATTTGACGAAGGCTTTCGCTCTTTATATTTATGACTGATGGACTATTATGGACAAATCCGTATGGACATATTAAATAATCCAGGACAAAGGACAATTAACCCATGGGCATAAAACTAAAATCAACACGTCAAACATCATGATTACGGAAGTTTAAATAAGCATAATTCTTTTATTTCATATTTAATCTCCTTTATTTTATATTTAATTGCACTTCTAATTATCGCATTTTTATTGTTATTTTATTTATTTGCACTTTTAATTATCGTATTTTTTAATTATCGCAAGTTTATTTTATCGCACTTTTATTATTCGCAATTTCATTATCGTTATTTACTTTACGCTTTAATTTAAGTCTTGTATTTATTTTTAATATTTTACATTTGGTTTTAACTGCGACTAAAGTTTTAAAATCGACAAACCGGTCATTAAACGGTAAAAACCCCCCTTTATAATAATAATATTACTTATATATATATTTGTATTTTTTTAAAAGTAAACTAATATAGCGTTAAGCTTTGTTTAAAAAGATTCCCTGTGGAACGAACCAGACTTACTAAAAACTACACTACTGTACGATTAGGTACACTGCCTATAAGTGTTGTAGCAAGGTTTAAGTATATCTATTCTCTAAATAAATAAATATCTTGTGTAAAATTGTATCGTATGTAATAGTATTTCCTTGTAAAATTTAATAGTATTTTTATACCACTCTGCTAAAACATCACAGATCACCGTATTTAATTATAGAGATCTTAATTTTCTTATTTGCCGAAGAATCAGATCTTTTAGATTTCGAAGATTTTCTTTAAATCCCTTGAATTCTGGAATTCAACCTGACTACGTCAAAAGCTAAGACAAATCTTTACTTCTTTATTTCACTCTTTTGTGATAACTTCACTCGTACTCTTCGAGTAATCGAATTATATTATCCATATTACTCAATGATGATAAAACTCTAATTATCAGCTCATATGAGTCATGAAAACATTTTTATTGTTAGACATGACCACCTCACTCAAATTTCAGGACGAAATTTCTTTAACGGGTAGGTACTGTGACGACCCGAAAATTTCCGACTAAATTTAAACTTAATCCTTATTGATTTCGACACGATAAGCAAGTCTGTAATGTTGAGTCTCAAAAAGATTTGAAACTATATTCATGTAATCGATTACCCTTTGACCGTGCTCGATGATTCATGAACAGTAGTTTACTAATAGATAAGCCTATATACATATAAAAATTTGCAAAAACAATTACAAAGTATTAATTGACATACTATGAGATAATTGTATCAATACATGATTAATATATTTAACTATTCAATATTTAAAACATAATTATAAATCTAAATTAGTTTAATTATATATATATATATATATATATATATATATATATATATGATTTTTGAAAATGATTACTGACTATATTATATTAAATTAAAATGTATAAATATTAATATACCAGATATCTTATTATGTAATATATAAGTAGCAATATATAATGCTAATACATTAAATTTAAGTATGAATTAGAATATAGTTGTCTTATTAACACTAATATCATCATATTTATATTATTATCAATATTAGTATAATTGGTACAATTATTATAAATATAGATATTAAAAATTCTAATAAAAGTTATGATAATAAAAATAATAATTTTAGATATAAATATTATTAGGAGAATAATTAAAACTATAATTTACATTTAAAATAAATTAATTACTATTAGTAAGACTTATCATATTATCTTTTTCATTATCATTAGGAAATAATACATTTTATCATTTTTATCATTAATAACATTATTTTTGTGATTTTTAGTATCATTATTATTTATAATTATTATTAATATAATTATTATTATTATTATTATTATTATTATTAATATATTTATTAATTATATAACTTATATAAAATTGAATATCTTACAAAATTGTTACTTGTATCTATTTTTCTTTATTTGATTTTGTCTCCTACCTTTGATTTGATTATAAATCGAATCTAAATCCAACTACACAACAAACTCAGTTGACAACCATGATTGAATTTTATTTATTTTTCTTCTTTATTCTTGTTTCCTGTCTAATTATTATCTGAACCTGTTACACGTCCAAATCCATCTTCTATATAAACAAATCATCTCTACTGCTTTAATTATTCGTTCACTATCTATATATGATGATATCTCCTCACTGCAGTTCGAATTAAAACAAAAATTAAAATAAACAACTCGTCCCCTGTTCTTGGTGTAATTATTCAAAAACTAGAATTTCAATTCAATTGCAAAAAGTAAAAATGTAGTTCTGTTAGGATTACTCTAATCAAGCTTTCTGCAAAGTTTAAGCCTTTAATTCCTCATAATGAACTCTAATTTTTGAGTCAAACTTTCAAATTCAAAAGGTCAAACTTTGTGTTCATCACAAAATTCGTAATCATGTTGAAGTTTTAGGTTAAATTATTGATTCAGAAAGGTTCTAGGAAGGATTTGTTACTAATTTTGTGTAGAAAGTTTTAGTTAAAACTGCCTTAAATCTGAAATCATCATTTGAGTTCATAATATTTTTTTACGTGTTCATTCAGCTTTTGTTCGAGTTCTAGATGATGTCACATGATCAATTGATGATTCTAATAAGTTATAATGATAATTTAAAAGGTATTTCATGAAGAGGTCAAGGTCTTAAAACATTCCAAAATCGAAATTAGTATTTCTGTGTTCTTCATACCCTTCGATGATACAGCAAGTTTATATATTTTTTATTTTTTTTTATCTTTCTGTTAATTCAATTAAGCACAAAAGGTTGTATATGTTTCTATAAAAACCTCTAAAGCCCAACAGATTACTTTATAGTTATGATTATCAAGTTGTCTGAGCGATTAGTCTATGGAGAAGAAGAACTCAAAAATAATATGGGTTATAATAATAAAAAGTGTAATTAAATCAGAAAACCCGGGAGTATAGGAGTGGTTAAGTGTTGTGTCGGGTTTCGAGAGGTTTGGTGTTTGAGCCACGCATGGGCTGTTCTGTTGTTTTTTGGAAAATTCATTTATGAGGTAGTTTTTATTTATTTACTTATTATTGATACTCATATTACTCATTAATTATTATTATTACTATTATTATTAATATGATTATTATTGTTATTGTTATTAACATTAGTATAATAATTATTATTGTTATTGATATTGACAATATAAGTAGTAATTATCACTTATTAGTATTATTAGGTATTAGTAATATTATGATTATTATTATCATTTTGTTATTATGTAACATCATTAAGTATTATTAATGTTATTATTAGTTTTATTGATATTAATATAAGTATTATTATGATTAGGATTAGGATTATTATTATTATTGTTATTATGAAAATAATACAAACTATTATTTTTATGATTGATTAGTATTAGTATCATTGTAAGATTTATTATTATTATTATTAACAAATGTATTTTTATCAAGATTATCATTAATAATAAGATTTTTATAGTTAATATTATCAAGTATTAAGTAATTTTATTAATGATACTATTATTATTATTATTATTATAATGAAAATAGTTATGATTTTAAGTGATAGGAACTATAGATATAGGTTACAAATTTATCACGAGGTTTATACTAAACTTATTATTACTAACACTGTTATTATTATTATCCTTACATAATTAAAGTAAAGTATCATTATATTTAAAAATTATCAAAGTATCATTTTACTACAAGTATAAGCATTATTATGATCATTAGTAACCTAAGTATTATTATAAATATTACCATTATTATTATTAGTATTATTATTACTATCACTACTATTATTATTATTATTAGTATTACCATTATTCTTATTAGCATTAAAATGATTAATAAAATCATCATTATTATAACTAACATTAGGATATGATTATTAGAATAATTAGTGTTATTATAATAACTACCTTTCCAAACAACTGATATATATATATATATATATATATATATATATATATATATATATATATATATATATATATATATATAAATATATTAAGACACATAACATAACAAAATCAATATTTTCATATATACAAAGAATATTTGAGTCATATATATATATATATATATATATATATATATATATATATATATATATATATATATATATATATATCATTATTATAAAAATAATACAACTAATAAATTATTATATATATAAATTTATTCGCTTACAATTATGTTTATTAATAAACATACAAATGATATAGGTTCGTGAATCCGAGGCCAACCCTACTTTTGTTCAATGCCGTCATATGTATTTTTACTACAAAATACAGTATTGTGAGTTTCATTTGCTCCTATTTTAAATGCTTTTGCAATATATATTTTTGGAACTGAGAATACATGCGCTGCTTTTATAAATGTTTTATGGAATAGACACAAGTAATCGAAACTACATTCTATGGTTGGATTATCGAAATCGAATATCACCCTTTTAGCTTGGTAGCCTAAGAATTAGGGAACAGACACCCTAATTGACGCGAATCCTAAAGGTAGATCTACGGGCACTAACTCCCCCCATACTGGAAAATGGTATGCTTTAGTACTTCGAGTTTATATTATACAGATGGATTTCTATTTTGGGGATATTCTATATGCATGATGTTAATGTCGGTTACCAGGTGTTCAATCCATATGAATGATTTTTAAACACTTGCGAGTGTATGATTATTGAATAAAGGAAATCTCGTGGTCTATTAAAATTATGGAAATGATTGATTACGATAAACTAATGAACTCACCAACCTTTTAGTTGACACTTTTAAGTATGTTTATTCTCAGGTATGAAAGAAATATTTCGCTGTGCATTTTCTCATGTTAGATATATTACTTGGAGTCATTCATGACATATTTCAAAACACGTTGCATTCGAGTCGTTGAGTTCATCAAGATTATTATTAAGTCAATTATAGTTGAATATATTATGAAATGGTATGCATGTCGTCAACTTTTGATGTAATGAAAGTTTGTCTTTTCAAAATGAATGCAATGTTTGTAAAATGTATCATATAGAGGTCAAATACCTCGCAATGTAACCAAATGTAATGTATTCGTCCAGATGGATTAGGACGGGTCGTTATATACCACGTATCATCCGCAACCCGACGGACCAAGCAAATGTACGATTCAATCTTGGAAAGACTTTTTACAAACTTGTATTGTTGGCTTAGTTGTTTCCTCTTACAACAATGGCTATTATCCGAGTGTTAATGAAACAACCCAACCCGTATTTAAACCGGTCCGTAATTTTTTTTCTTCGTTAATACATTAATATTTAGGTCCCAATTATGTTTCAGAAACATCTTTAACACAAATTTTAAGTTCAATAAACTTTTAAAACATTTAATACATAGTTTAAATATCCGAAAGGGCGAACACGACCCGACTATTTTAATTTCCAACAAAACCGAGCATGGTGATTGGGACTATGCTACCCAATCCTAATCGAGTCCAAGAACAAGATCTTCTAGAGCAACCTAGCCAAGATCTCTAATCCCCATGCTTACCCGAGCCGCCAATCATGCGAACCTATTAAAAAAATATCAACAATGAGAGGGTAAGCTAACGCTTAGTGAGTGAGAATATACTACATACATATATACGTATAAAATGGATACGCCACACGAATAATCAAATAGCACATACCGGAGCATCCAAGCATGAAGGAAAGCTAATCTAAGCATACCGTACAATTGCTATATGTGACGACCCGGAAATTTCTGAACAAATTTAAACTTTATCTTTATATCATTAGATAAATATTTCAAACATATATATTACGTACAAATTTACAATTCTAAATAAAAATATATATATATATTTTAACTTAGTCATAAAACGTCCTGATATAAAATAATATATTTTGATAAACAACGAGCCACTGATTTATAGAAGCAAATGACCACAATGCTCAATTTTATAAGTTAAATTTTTTATAAGATAATTTATTGATGAGTAAGTCAAATTATTAATAATGGTATACATCGCTTAACGTAAAAGGCTAGTTTTCTAAAAGTACGAAAGTGCGTTCGAAAAACCGAAAGTGGTACATGAGTCGAGTGACAACGTACGAGTCACTTGAACAAAAATTACATTTTTACTACGCACGTAAATATAATATAATATTTAATTAATTCTAAAGATTAAATATATTATATATTAAATAATATATAAATAAACGTATCATATGTATAATTGAGTGTCGGCAGGTAAAAGTTAAGTTTTGTGAGCTGTAAGAAGTCCCCATGTGATTGCATGGGGGAATGTATTGATATGCCATGCGTATGACCATTTGAGACACGACCACTCTATAAAACTCGATTCATTTCACTCAGTTTGCACACACATATATCTTATTACTCCGTATATATTTATATTTATTAGTATTATTATTATTATAATTATTATTATTATTATTATTATTATTATTATTATTATTATTATTATTATTATTATTATTATTAAGAGTAATATTATGATCGCATTAATATTAGTAGTATTATTATTATTATACATAAAATACTACGACGAGGTCATGAGCGAGTAATTTCAAAACTGGTTTCCGAATAGGATAGGGCTAAGGAAATTATGGGTTATAGCTATGGAGGTGATGGGTAATGTTCATAGGTATGCTCATGAGGTCAATCTAGTGTTTATCATCTCCGTTGCGTGTACGTACCTTTCCTGCAATATTGAATCTCAATATTGATACGTGAGTACTCGTAATTTAATTTTTATATTAATAGTGTATCCCTTACTAGTGCTCGAGTATATAGGATTATGTATGCTTGTACTTTTGATATTGCCATTAGATAGGTTATGTTGAATCCTGAATTAGTTACATATGCGGTTGAGATAAGGTATAAGATATGCATGTAGTTGGAAAGCTAGCGAAAAATTATTAACTTTTCATTTAGAAATCGCGTGATTTCGATGAACGGATTAAAAGATATGGTAAACTAAATTATGGTTAACGTTAAATGAAATTGTGTTTGAAACTGTAAATTAATATTTAAACAACTTGTCTATGAGATTGATAAATTGAATTTTTAAATCTTACTAATCGAGTAAATGAATTTCTATATAAGGCACGTCTCGTCTTGTTGAGCAATTGTCAAAGTTGACTGTCTTATCATGTTATAAATCTTTATAAACACTACAATCTGATTTTACAAGTATTGGAAAACTATGTGAAATAATAAAATATGTTCGATTGCCATGATAATTCAAATATAATATAGCTCCTGAAATAAATAATATTTTGAGTTTGATAAACTATAAATTCGTTCAATTATCAAGGCTTATATTATGTTAATAGACATGTATAGATTTAAAGATCATATTGGGTAAGGTTAACTTTTGAGATGACTTTTGTTAACTTTTGTATGTCGGTCTCGAGCATTAGGATTGTGATACACTATTACCAGACCTAATTTTTTAGACATATATTGACCAACATATGTTCTCTAAGTTGAGATCTACGGTTATTTTACATTCCGAGTTTCGGTCACATTCCGGTGAATTACTTTATGTGTTGTTAAGGTGAGTTTCATTTGCTCCCTTTTTAATTGCTTTTGCAATCTATATTTTTGGGCTGAGAATACATGCACTTTATTTTATATGCAATGGATACAACTACATACTAAATTCTACACTGAGTTTGAACCGAAAATCCCTTAGCTTTGGTAACTAGTAACTGCCAGTTATAAGAACTGGTGGGCGCGAGTAGTTGTATATGGATTCATAGGGCTTGACATCCTCGTCTGTTCCACGTATAGAAACCCTAGTCTGAACTATAAAACAGACGTATGCTATTTGAGTTTAGTACACGTTGGTTTGCGTGTATTGTACATGTTGGTTGCATGTATGTTAAAACAGGGGTACTTATTATATAGACGTTAAAGTTTAGTTACCAGGGTGCTCAATCTTGTAGAATATTTTGATAAACGTTTCTGGATGAAAAAACAGAAATCTTGTGATCCACCTTTATATACAGATTATGCGCAACATTAAAACTATGAACTCACCAACCTTTGTGTTGACACTTTTAAGCATGTTTATTCTCAAGTTTTTAGAAGTCTTCTGCTGTTTGCTTATATGTGATACAAGCTATGTGCATGGAGTCATACATGATTTATTCAAGAAAACTTTGCATTCACAAAATCATCACCGTGTATCTTATTTTGACTGCATTGTCAACTAATGTATTATGGTAAACTATTATTTATGGTGATTGTCTATATGTAGAAATCATCAAACGTTGAAAACCTTAGAAATTGATATTCATTTATTGTGTACCTTTTGAAAAGAATGCAATGTTTACAAAACGTATCATATAGAGGTCAAAACCTCACTATGAAATCAATGAATGATGTATTCGTCCAAAGGGAATTGGAAGGATCGTCACATTATACAACAAACTAAAAAAGTAAGTTCACCAACTACGACATGAACAATGCCATCAAGCTACACCCAGAGGGCTAGCTACATCACATCAATACGATGATATATATATATATATATATATATATATATATATATATATATATATATATATATATATATATATATATATATATATATATATATAAAGCGTAAAACGCCCAAGGTTAACCCCTTAACCCAATACCAAAAGTCAATTACCACAATGAAGGTTGGCCTAACTACACGAGCCTTAGTAAATCCGCGACCACACGAGACTACTATCTTCATTACCACAACAACGTCGAGGTTGGCCAAACTACACGTGCCTTAGTGAATCCACAACCACATGAGATCACTACCTCAATAAGATGACCGAACTACACGCGTCATCGTGAATCCGCATCCACACGTGATCCACTTCCCAATATCAAAACCCACGGTCACGGGATTATAAAATCCACTACATCGGGGTTATCCACATCACAACTCAATATCAACCCTTCACCATTAGGGTTATATAATCTACATCACAAGCACATGTGATAACGTACACACAAAGTGTGCACCTCGCCAAAGGTGGTCAACCAAAACGCACAACCGTGCCAATTGGACCCATACACAAGTCCATCAAATCCACCTATATGTGAAGTGAGCTCTATAGCCGAGAATCACTTCACCCGACCCGCACCCATCCTGCACATACATATGCACATAGGATATTAACACTCACCTTGTCGCCTTGAAGAATGCAACCGAACGAATCCGCAACACATCAATGGAAAGTACCTATTCCATTATCACAATACAAGCAACACAATTAGGGTGGACTTACAAACCAACCCAATTGACACTTAGTGCAAATTTCAACCTAAATGCACTTCCAAGCACAACCGTGCCCAAACTAACCAATAATCACTAACACTAGTGATTACACTCATTTGTAAGTCTTACAAGCTTACACTTGCTCACCAAACCCAAAACCCGCCAACATTAATAATAAACCTGAATCTTGGTTTTAATCTTCCATTAACAACTAATGGGGTTTCATTTATGAACTCACAATCAAAAACCCCTAAAATATGAACACGAACACAAAAACGAATTTCAGAGTTAGAGCTTACAGCTAGTATCACCTTCTAGCTAAGAACGAGGAGAACAAAGTTGCCTCTTACGCCTTCGATCGAATCTCGCTTCTTCCTTTCCAAATCTAACTTTGAATCAAATGGGGTTTTGAAGTTTGAGAGGAAAATGAGAAAGCAAAGGAAAAAGAAATAAAGGAATTGAAATGAGTGGATGGGATTTAAGATCCCAAATCTGGCACATACGCGAAATGACCAAAATGCCCTCAATACCATTTAAAATTACAAAATCCGAAATCAGTCCCATAGTATTGCCGCGCCGCGGCCATAATTACTCGCGCCGCGAGTTTTGCCTCGGCCTAGGGCCTGTTTGTCGAGCCTTCTGAAACAGAAACGCTTGAATTGTCACGACGCGACCCAGATCCCGCGCCGCGACCCATAACACGTTCTGATCATATCTCGCGTACTCGAACTCCAACATACGAATACGCCTCGAATCCTTCATACACTAGTCGTACATACACGATACACCTATATATCATATACGGGGAAAATGGGGTGTTACAACTCTCCCCCACTTAGATTCGATTACGTCCTCGTGATCCTAGTCACCTAACCAATCCGACTTCCAACACATTTCTCATTATCCCGAAGATTAATCCATTCATTAAATACACACTTGCACGCATTCTGAGACGTGCAATACACACCACATCAGTCTATCACGATCCCTTAGATTACGCGGAATCGCCACGTATTCTTCCAACTCCTCTAGGCAATTCTTCTCAAAGAGTCACCATTAACAACACTAAATCGTCACCCGTGATTTATTAAAATCCACAAATCTGAGCGCTGAAACTTGCTCAATCCCTCACATAGGGAAAACACAACCAATCTCGTACCGAGACATCAACTCATAGCGTAACATACCAAGTACAATGCTAAAAGTAACCACGTCCCAACATAAGGTCAACAACCAAACCGAATGAAGACTAAACAAAAACGAATCCTTACGGATAACACTTAACACTAAACATCCCTTGTAGTGCGCAATACGACCAATATGCAACTACCGCAACCTCATAAGCAAATGGCTAAAACTGATAGCGCCCGAAATGACTATGGCAACGCTAATTCCCAAGGTGTACACAATCGACCATTGTCACACCTGCAACAACATGTGAACGAAACTCGGGTATCGCATCACTAATCACGTATCATGGTCCTCATGACCCCACCATTGGTATATAAAACAACCAATAGTTCTCAACACAAACCACATGAAGGCTGGCCGAAACTACACGCGCCTTAGTGAATCCGCACCACACGCGACTCACTACCTCCACCGCAACAACAATCGGGATTGGCCGAACTACACGTGCCCTAGTGAATCCGAACTACACGAGAGTCACTTTCCCAATAGAATGACCGCATCCACACGTGTCATTGTGAATTCGAACTACACGAGACTCACTTCCTCAATATAATGACCGCATCCACATGTGTCATTGTGAATCCGAACTACACGAGACTCACTTCCACAATAAGATGACCGAACTACACGCGTCATCGTGAATCCGCATCCACACGCGATCCACCTCCCAAATCTCAACACAGGAATGGTACTCCCATTCCCCATCGGTACTCGCATTTCCCGCTAACGTTATACCATACCGATATAACACTACTCCCAAGGTGAAGTTAGCGTACCACGTCAACGGCCATAACCCACCAATCACACATGCTCTTTTGGCCTCATACAACGAGTAGTGTAACATCGCGCACTGCTACACCATAGTGAATCCTAAAGGATTACACTAACCACCCCCCCCAAACTAATATCCATTAGTGTACTTAACACCGCGTAACACTAACCACCATGTGGTGTCTTAACACCACGACTAACCCACCCAAGTAAATCCATCATACACGTAGGCGCATCATACGTACGCGTACACAACGCCAACAAAATCGAGCAAGAACCGCCCGTACCGCACATAGGCACAAAACAATAATTCTCTAGAAGAGAATCCGACACGCACATCCCTTAACCGAGGGATCTCACCTTGCTCGTCAAACACGTCCATTATCTCTGAATGAGATTCACCACATTACCACCTCGGTGAGAAATTAAATCCAAAACCATAAGTACAATTTATTCCAAATCATACTTTTACCACAATCGACCAACGTAGGTCTCAACGCTAGCTCCGAATCCATACGAGCATCGTCCAATATCAATACACTAGAACATCTTCGTGCGAGAGTTCAAACTCCCCTACTTAGAACTCCGTTCCGTAACCACATCATCGAGATAAAAGTATCTCACAACCACACACAATCATAATACCTTGCTCCAACCTTGAGCACACGAAGGATTTTAACCTATCCTTAGACACTTCGAACGAAGAGGTTACCACAAATTACGAAAACTTTAATCTTGCAATCCTCCGATTGCTTTAGCTTGTCAAATTTCCACCTAGTCACTCATGTACCTAAGGGTTTCTCTCTGGTACCCTAAGTACAATGTAACCGCAATACCATCGGAGTCGAATACCACGCTAGTACGTATGAAAGAGGCACCTAACTTCGCGTCACGTAGACTCCATTACCGACATACATCGAGATCAAACACTCGATTTTTAGGGTTTTATCCACCCGTCGAACCTCATGATTCATCGACTTCAACACAAAAGCGAACACGCGCTTAACGTCCGAACACCAAAACCCATACCCATGGCTTGGTAAAAACATTCTCAACACTAAGGAAAGCTTGGTTGCACCAAGTCTTACGCCCCTAGCCCATTAAATCAAAACGTCAGCACGGGGTAATTCCATTAGGAACGTCACCCATATCGATATTATGCACAACACAAGGCATTTAACAAACCCGAACTCAATCGGCTCATGTTAATAAATAATAAAAGGACATATTTATTAAAACGAAATGTACCTTAACGACTTCTCGCCACACCCGTCCCTGCTAACTCGGGACACTCCGACTTACGATATCCTTCTTCTTGGCAATTGAAGCACACCATGCCATCACCATTTGGCACCGAACATTCCCAAAACTTGTGACCCCTCACGCTACAATTGTAACATCTAGACGCACTAGAATCTAATATACTCGTCCGTGTACCGCCCGTGCTCACACTTGCACCCTTAGTTCTCTTACTTGGAGCACCATATGAAACAACCCTTCTCTCACTTAAAGGTTCACTAATCTTTGATCGCGAATATGAGTCGAAACCCCTAGCCACTGCGAATAACTCCGCAAACGACTTCGTGTAACCCCGGCTAATTTTATTCTTCAAGTCATCATTCAGGGTTCGATAGAAATCTTCCATCAACATACGATCATTCCCTATATACTCCGGGTAAAAACGAGCCTTCGCCATAAAGGTCGTCTTGAGAGTATTCAAGTCCATAGATCCGTGTCGCAAATTTCGCAACTCATCACGTAATTCCACCAGATCGGCTTGCGTCCGGAACTCCTCAAAGAATTCCTTCTTAAACTCATCCCACGATAACGCCATAAATGGTTCACCACCGACAAGATCAATCTTACCATCCAACCAATCCTTCGCCCTACCCTGCAACAAGCTAGTAGCGAGTCTTGTCCTTTTCTTGGGAGGGCAATGTACGAAAACACCCTTCAACATCCGAGATCCAAGTTGTGCTTACCAAAGGATCCGGTTTCCTGTCATACATCGGGGGTTTAGTCCTCATGAAGCTCTTAAGACAACGCTCCATTTCACTACTACTCTGAAATTCGGAATACTTTCTATCCATTTCTTCTCGAAACGCAACCATTTGCTCCGCAACGGCGGCCGCAACTCTAAAGAATTCAAAATGATTTGTCCACGAACGTATAAAACCACACGCACAACACCGCCCCATCTTGCTAAACACTCGTCGTACATCACTTGTTAGACACGATTTGCACCCGTAATAAGGTTTGCAATTCCTTATTACGCACACATGCCGTATTAACTTGTTAGTACAACGACCGCCTCGCTCGATGATGTAGTGACCCGGAAATTTTTGACTAATTTTAATCCAAACTCTCGACACGATTTAATATTTTTGACACGATAAGCTAAGTCTGTTATCTCGAGTCTCAAAATTTTTGAACTGTTTCTATACATTCATTGGACCTTCGACTGTTCCCGACGATTCACGAACAAATATTTGTAAATAGATATGTATATATATATATATATATATATATATATATATATATAAATAAATAAATTTGTATAATAAATGTTATTGATTGTTTGTATGAAATTATTGTTATAAATAAATATTAATGTTAATATCATTATTATGAATATTATCATTTTAACAAAATATATAGATATAAAAATACGATACATTTAAATTGTCATATTACTATTACTAATATTATTGCTATCGTTATTAATATCATTATTATTATAATTAGTAGTAAAATTATGATTTTAGTTATTATTAAGATTATTAATATTGTAATTGTTATAATTACAATTATCATTAAAATCAGTATTAATATTATAGATAATATTATAAATAATAATATAATTGATCATTAATATTATAAATAATAATATTTTTAATATTGTTATTAATAATTATTATTATCATTATTTTTAATTTTGATTTTTAATTATATAATAATAATTATTATTAGTATATTTATTATTAATATACCTATTTACTTATTAACACTAAAATGATAAAACAGATATATAACTAGAATCAATTTTACATCTCAATCAAACTGTAATTTATTTTTGTTCATGCTTCTGAATTTATTATACATCCAAATCAATTCGTACAAATCAAAGATTCAATCTTAAGAACAAACATCTGATAGAATCAAAATCAGATATAATCATTCAGTAAGATACAAAGATTGTTAGATATTGAACAGAGGAAGAATCGAATTCAGTTGTGTATCAACAACACTTTTCTTTTTATATTATTCTATCCGTCCTTCATGTCTGCAATTTGTACTATCGAATCTTCACTTCAATAAGACAATCGAGTAACAACAAATTCCGTTGAAGGTCTTACTCAGCTTTTATTTCCTTCTGTTCCAGATTGATTCTTTTAGTTGACTGCTTCCAAGTTATATAACAAAATTTGTCAGAAATAAATATCTAATAAGCGTACGAATCTGTTGCAAGTCTCTATCTATCTCTGCTTTCTTATTTTCTTCTCCTGCTCAAGATTCTTCGTCGACTTCAATTTAACCCTACAAAACAAAATGTGACCAATTATTATTTGTAGTACCACTTGCAATATATATAGATAATTACAGAGAGGGAGAGAGTTAGAAAAATTACATTCCCATCACCATATTAAATCACCATCTATCATCTTCTTTAATCAATCATCACCCCAGTCGAACTTGTACACCACCATAATTGATTCCATCGATCAACCCACGACTAAACACAGTACACTATTATAATTTGAGCCGAAGCACCACCACTACAACCCTCATCTTCTCTCTCTCTCTAATTCTCCTTTGGTTTTATTCAAACATGATCATGAAACCCAAACCCATTTGATAACCACCATAATCACCACCACGAACCCTACACCCTTTTGATCATTACAGCTACTGTTACGCGTGTGTTTTCCTGCTACGGACTTTCTGCTACTACTATAACCTGGTTGCTACCACTATAGATTTCTATTTCTGTTTCGAATAAATTATAAACCCAAAACCACCGCCACCTTTCTTTTTCTCTCTCTCTAAACTAATTCGTGAACTCAAGATGACCAAACGTAAACCACCTCTTGATTTTCCTGTTTTGCTGCCAATCGTAACCAAGAAACAAGCTGCCTATATATATATCTATATTATTTTTTCTACCAACAACCTTTATAGGAAAGATATTCCACTTCCCATTATAGATTGATAGTGGATTACATAAGGAGTTTTAATCCATTAAAGTTGGAGACTATCATGCGTGATATTTCTTTCCTTTGTTTTCTTCATGGCCGACAACTTCTATATAAACAAAACCCCACTCCATTTAAAAGTATACTATGAGGATAAAGTTGAGTAATGACGGTATAAGCCTACAATAATCCGGTTACTAGAGACTTCTGTATAGTTTATGTTTCAGTCTAAATTCACTACCCTTTTACCCATTATTTCCTTTTGACTATCAAATTCACAAAGCTTTATAATAGGTGCCAAAATATGTCTAAGATTTTGATGAAATACTTGATTAATAGGCTGCCATATTATGATTTAGGTAGGGCCGAGGTTACCAATTCTCCAAAAAAAACCAAAACCCCTTTTACTGTTTCCTTTTGCTTTGTGACCCACTCACCACCTTCTATCAATTAACTTTAACCAAAATGCTGGACAACAATTCAATCAACAATTCAATCGAGTATGTATTTTCCTGTTTGAACTCCACATTCATGGCCGACCATGAAGGGGCCATATACAAGGACCTTTGATTTTTTTTTATGATAAAGATAGTGATGAAACAATGATGCTCAATTAGCGGTATCCATTTTTCTGTTTTGAAAATGAAACCGACAACAATGGGACCCCTATTTCGTTTATGGTAATGGATTACGCGATTTAATTGGAACTGCCTTTTTACTTGGGTCATACTATTGTTCCTGTTATACAGCGAGTACGATGATAATAATTAAGATCGAAGAAGAAGAAGAATGGAAGATGATGAAAGGGGATAATGATCCTATCATGTTACGATGATGTTCATGACTAACATGATTATGATTAATTGATGATGATGAAACTGTAACACGAGGAAGATATACGATGATGATGAGGTGTTAGGGTTACAAAGCATAATGATAGAAGTGATAATGTGAGGATGAGGAGGATATACGCGTAATATTTTTTCTGTTTACTATTCCTACCATAAGATGAGGAGTAATACCGGACCCAATGTTTATCTTAACCTTGGGCTTAACAACTTGGGTTTAATTAAGTGATATTGGGCCGAGATCGTTTAGTTTTTAAGAAAAATTAGAAAGCAGAATCATAAACGGGTTATAAAACTTGCAGATGGGTTTAAGTCAGAAAAATAGAGTTGGAAGGATGGTTTGTTGTGGTGTTGGGGTAGCCAGAGGTTGGGGGTTCGAGCCCGAGCTTGGGCGGCTTTGTTTTTAGAACTCTTGTGAGGTAGTTTACTCACTTATTCTTATTCTTATTATCATTATTATTTTAAATCACTACTAATATCATTCTAGTATTGTTATAATTTAACAAATGAAACATATATATATATATATATATATATATATATATATATATATATATATATATATATATATATATATATATATATATATATATATATATATATATATATATATATATAATATTTAATACATATGACATAACAAAATCTATAACTTATTAATATATATTAATAATGAAATATAAAAGTTACTAATATAAAATTTATATCACTAATAATAATAGATATATTTGTTCGATTACGAAATACGTTTTAATATATACATAAATGATATAGGTTCGTGAATCCGAGGTCAACCCTACATTAGATCAATGTCGTTATATGTATTTTTACTACAAAATACAGTATGGTGAGTTCATTTACTCCCTTTTACTCTTTATATTTTTGGGACTGAGAATACATGCGCTGTTTTTACAACTGCTTTATTAAATGCTTTTGATATATATTTTGAACTGCGAATACATGAAATGCTTTTATAAATGTTTGACGAGATAGACACAAGCAAAACATTCCTCGAATGAATTATTATGCAGACAGAAGTTCTGCGGATTATTATTGAATTATGTGGACATGATAATTGCCACCAATGAATTATGTGGACATGATAATTACCACCATTGAATTATGAGGACATGATAATTGCCACCAGTTGATGTGAATGTTATATATCGAGAGAATGATTTTATACACAGGTTATGTGTATGTTATTTTTGTGCACAAGATATGTGTACAGTTACTATGATTTATGAAAATGGTTTCGTACACAAGAAAGATGTACTGTATTTAAAAGATATAGCATGTACATTACAGGTGGGTATAGGATTCGGGCCCATTTGTACCATGCAGAATTTAAATATTGTGGTCTATCAAAATGATGAATTTTACTGTTTTATGATAAACTTATGAACTCACCAACTTTTTGGTTGACACTTGAAAGCATGTTTATTCTCAGGTATGAAAGAAATCTTTCGCTGTGCATTTACTCATTTTAGAGACATTATATGGAGTCGTTCAAGTCATATAGAGGTCCGTTCATCGCAATGGTACCATATGGTATTGTATTCGTTCGGAAGATTTTGGACGGGGTATGACATGTGGTATCAGAGCGGTGGTCTTAGCGAACCAGGTCTGCATTAGTGTGTCTAACCGGTAGTTGTTAGGATGCATTAGTGAAGTCTGGACTTCGACCTAGTAGTTGTTAGGTTATATTAATGAGTCTGGACCTGAACCTGGTCTGCATGTCAAAAGTTTTGCATATCATTCCATGTAGAAAAATATCTACCTATCATTTTCAGTCTCGACGCGTCTTATTACAATTATTGCATAGAAGGTGTACAGACAAATTCATATCCCATCACATTAAACCTTGTCTGACACATCTCCTTAATTTCCTCCTTAATCTACGGAATCTTCGGTACTATATATAAGTATTAGGTATTCTATGTAATTAGAATATCATCTGATATCCGAAAATCATTTCACATCAAAAAAAAAAAATCTTTATCTAACCATGCTAGATGAATTCTACAACCAGTTCAAGTTCCTCGGATTTCGACAGCGATTCCGATATGGATTTCCACTCGAGCTCTGAAAGCAGTGTAACCGGAATGAATCAACCAATCAGCCATCGTCAATTCTAGATGAATTGAGGCTAAGTTCGTAGTCGACTTAATCAATGGAGATGAGAAGAAGGTCATCCCTTCCACTAACCGAATTCACCTCTTGGCGAAGAACCTGAAGCACTTACCATCGAACTAGCCCGGAACACCATTTTCACCCCATTTCTAGAACAACTCGCAACGATTACATAATATCTACAAATTCTAAACCTTATTCATCTGCTTGTTCCAACCGCCAATCATCTTGGAGTAATGGAAGAAGTCAACGAGCTTCGGGCTCGAGTAGTGGCTTTGGAAATTATGGTGCAAAAATTACCAGCTTCAGCAACATCACTGACATCAACAGCACCACCAGCATCAGCACCAATAGCACCAATACCACCAACAACAACATCCGCATCCCAAGTCTAAATTTCACAATCTGTCCCACGAACATCAACATCATACGCATCATAGATACCAAGGAGTACCAACAGCAATGAACGATGAAGTATTGATCCATAACTTCATTAATATTCTGTGAAGAATATGTGGATCCTAATAATTAACGATGAAGTATTGATCCATAACTTCATTAATATTCTGCGAAGAATATGTGGATCCTAATAATTAACGATGAAGTATTGTTCCATAACTTCATTAATATTCTGCGAAGAATATGTGGTTCCTAATAGTTTTAGGAATTACTTATTCTAGCTCAAACCGAAAATCAAATGAGTCTAATATTATATTGACTCGTTAAATCCATAATTACATCTGAAGAAAATATATATGTATATATATTTTCATAAAGATTGTGATTAAATTTTTTTCGTACAAACTGTTAATGGTGAAAATATTTTAACGGGTAGGTAAAACCCGAGGAATATTTAGATTTCACATTAATGTGTTACACTGTGCATTCTTTAAATCTGATTCAACCGTCATCTACAATCCTATATACAACCACACATATACGTATCCGTTCACCAAAGAACAACTAATTTCATTCAAATTTAATTTCCTATTCGGATTTTGACCGATCAAAATCCAAGTCAAGATTTAACAGAAGACATCACTTTTAGATACCTACATCTTTCGAAGCCATACTTTGAATTCAAAACTGTGCCAGATCCCTTGGCGTGTTATTACCAAAAATAACTCTACAATACCTTTTCAAAATTAGCCAATTTTGTCACAGCTCCAGTAAATCAACTTCGACTTTCATTCGGATTAGCCTTATTATAACTTTGATATATAAGTTTGCCTTTCGTCATTGTTACCGGAGAACCCTTTATATCTCATCACATTAGCAATAAACTTACCGGCAACTTCATTGATCTTTGACTTTTCGAAAAACCATTATATTTGTCGAAACCTCATCATGTGTCCATCGGCATCTTGTGACGATAGTTGTCATACCAAAAAGTTTCAATCATTATTTTGAATCTCGCAGTGTTTCTACATCAACAGTTATATGTATACATATAACATGTATCTTTTAGAATTATGATCTTCCATTCTGAAATTCTGAATAAGCACCCCAATTTACGAAATCAATTCTCGTAGTATTAAAAGAACTGATAAAGCAGTAGAAACTATGGATGACTGTAATAGTCAAAAGTTTGATAATAAAAGAATGGTCCGTGGTAAAAGCTCAGAAAAACCTCGAAATCTGCTTTCTACATTATAATATCTTCAATATTTCTATGATATCGTTATATCTTCCTTAGTTGTAAATATCCTCAATATTTCCGAAGGTATCCTTATGTAGTTTTTGTTCGTAATTATTTTCGCTGTCATTCTATCCTTAGTACATCATATCGAAAACTATTTTGACTTTTAGATTTCAGTGAAACACTGAAGTTTAAATCCGTGGATATTTTTGAGTAATATTGGAATGAAAGCATGAATTAATGTAATATAATGACACTTAATCAACGTAATTATATTACAGTAAGTCATACGGAAGTTCTAACAAAACATGAAGATGGTAATGCTTGATCGACCTTACTATCACCCCGAACCGTGTTACTTGACTGGTATTCATCATGAACCGTGTTACTTGATTTGAATTCATTATGAACCCGAACTCGACCCGAGTAGGGCATTCATAAAACTATCTGCGTATCTATCTCGAAGAAATCTTTATATTTCCTTCGATAAAATATTCTTAGACGATGAAAATCTTTCTATTAAGAATCCGAGTTCAAATCTGATACTAAAAATTTCTCGATTTCAATTTCAACTGTCACCACTCAAATTTCGGGACAAAATTTCTTTAACGGGTAGGTACTGTAGTGACCCGGAAATTTTTGACTAATTTTAATCCAAACTCTCGACACGATTTAATATTTTTGACACGATAAGCTAAGTCTGTTATCTCGAGTCTCAAAATGTTTTAACTGTTTCTATACATTCATTGGACCTTCGACTGTTCCCGACGATTCACGAACAAATATTTGTAAATAGATATGTATATATATATAAATAAATAAATTTGTATAATAAATGTTATTAATTGTTTGTATGAAATTATTGTTATAAATAAATATTAATGTTAATATCATTATTATGAATATTATCATTTTAACAAAATATATAGATATAAAAATACGATACATTTAAATTGTCATATTACTATTACTAATATTATTGCTATCGTTATTAATATCATTATTATTATAATTAGTAGTAAAATTATGATTTTAGTTATTATTAAGATTATTAATATTGTAATTGTTATAATTACAATTATCATTAAAATCAGTAATAATATTATAAATAATATTATAAAAATAATATAATTGATCATTAATATTATAAATAATAATATTTTTAATATTGTTATTAATAATTATTATTATCATTATTTTTAATTTTATTTTTAATTATATAATAATAATTATTATTAGTATATTTATTATTAATATACCTATTTACTTATTAACACTAAAATGATAAAACATATATATAACTAGAATCAATTTTACATCTCAATCAAACTGTAATTTATTTTTGTTCATGCTTCTGAATTTATTATACATCCAAATCAATTCGTACAAATCAAAGATTCAATCTTAAGAACAAACATCTGATAGAATCAAAATCAGATATAATCATTCAGTAAGATATAAAGATTGTTAGATATTGAACAGAGGAAGAATCGAATTCAGTTGTGTATCAACAACACTTTTCTTTTTATATTATTCTATCCGTCCTTCCTGTCTGCAATTTGTACTATCGAATCTTCACTTCAATAAGACAATCGAGTAACAACAAATTCCGTTGAAGGTCTTACTCAGCTTTTATTTCCTTCTGTTCCAGATTGATTCTTTTAGTTGACTGCTTCCAAGTTATATAACAAAATTTGTCAGAAATAAATATCTAATAAGCGTACGAATCTGTTGCAAGTCTCTATCTATCTCTGCTTTCTTATTTTCTTCTACTGCTCAAGATTCTTCGTCGACTTCAATTTAACCCTACAAAACAAAATGTGACCAATTATTATTTGTAGTACCACTTGCAATATATATAGATAATTACAGAGAGGGAGAGAGTTAGAAAAATTACATTCCCATCACCATATTAAATTGCCATCTATCATCTTCTTTAATCAATCATCACCCCAGTCGAACTTGTACACCACCATAATTGATTCCATCGATCAACCCACGACTAAACACAGTACACTATTATAATTTGAGCCGAAGCACCACCACTACAACCCACATCTTCTCTCTCTCTAATTCTCCTTCGGTTTTATTCAAACATGATCATGAAACCCAAACCCATTTGATAACCACCATAATCACCACCACGAACCCTACACCCTTTTGATCATTACAGCTACTGTTACGTGTGTGTTTTCCTGCTACGGACTTTCTGCTACTACTATAACCCGGCTGCTACCACTATAGATTTCTATTTCTGTTTCGAATAAATTATAAACCCAAAACCACCGCTACCTTTCTTTTTCTCTCTCTCTAAACTAATTCGTGAACTCAAGATGACCAAACGTAAACCACCTCTTGATTTTCCTATTTTGCTGCCAATCGTAACCAAGAAACAAGCTGCCTATATATATATCTATATTATTTTTTCTACCAACAACCTTTATAGGAAAGATATTCCACTTCCCATTATAGATTGATAGTGGATTACATAAGGAGTTTTAATCCATTAAAGTTGGAGACTATGATGCGTGATATTTCTTTCCTTTGTTTTCTTCATGGCCGACAACTTCTATATAAACAAAACCCCACTCCATTTAAAAGTATACTATGAGGATAAAGTTGAGTAATGACGGTATAAGCCTACAATAATCCGATTACTAGAGACTTCTATATAGTTTATGTTTCAGTCTAAATTCACTACCCTTTTACCCATTATTTCCTTTTGACTATCAAATTCACAAAGCTTTATAATAGGTGCTGAAATATGTCTAAGATTTTGATGAAATACTTGATTAATAGGCTGCCATATTATGATTTAGGTAGGGCCGAGGTTTCCAATTCTCCAAAAAAAACCAAAACCCCTTTTACTGTTTCCTTTTGCTTTGTGACCCACTCACCACCTTCTATCAATTAACTTTAACCAAAATGCTGGACAACAATTCAATCAACAATTCAATCGAGTATGTATTTTCCTGTTTGAACTCCACATTCATGGCCGACCATGAAGGGGCCATATACAAGGACCTTTGATTTTTTTTTATGATAAAGATAGTGATGAAACAATGATGCTCAATTAGCGGTATCCATTTTTCTGTTTTGAAAATGAAACCGACAACAATGGGACCCCTATTTCGTTTATGGTAATGAATTACGCGATTTAATTGGAACTGCCTTTTTACTTGGGTCATACTATTGTTCCTGTTATACAGCGAGTACGATGATAATAATTAAGATCGAAGAAGAAGAAGAATGGAAGATGATGAAAGGGGATAATGATCCTGTCATGTTACGATGATGTTCATGACTAACATGATTATGATTAATTGATGATGATGAAACTGTAACACGAGGAAGATATACGATGATGATGAGGTGTTAGGGTTACAAAGCATAATGATAGAAGTGATAATGTGAGGATGAGGAGGATATACGCGTAATATTTTTTCTGTTTACTATTCCTACCATAAGATGAGGAGTAATACCGGACCCAATGTTTATCTTAACCTTGGGCTTAACAACTTGGGTTTAATTAAGTGATATTGGGCCGAGATCGTTTAGTTTTTAAGAAAAATTAGAAAGCAGAATCATAAACGGGTTACAAAACTTGCAGATGGGTTTAAGTCAGAAAAATAGAGTTGGAAGGATGGTTTGTTGTGGCGTTGGGGTAGCCAGAGGTTGGGGGTTCGAGCTTGGGCGGCTTTGTTTTTAGAACTCTTGTGAGGTAGTTTACTCACTTATTCTTATTCTTATTATCATTATTATTTTAAATCACTACTAATATCATTCTAGTATTGTTATAATTTAACAAATGAAACATATATATATATATATATATATATATATATATATATATATATATATATATATATATATATATATATATATATATATATATATATATATATATATAATATTTAATACATATGACATAACAAAATCTATAACTTATTAATATATATTAATAATGAAATATAAAAGTTACTAATATAAAATTTATATCACTAATAATAATAGATATATTTGTTCGATTACGAAATACGTTTTAATATATACACAAATGATATAGGTTCGTGAATCTGAGGTCAACCCTACATTAGATCAATGTCGTTATATGTATTTTTACTAGGGGTGTTCATTTTCGGATATCCGAAATTCGGATATCCGAAATTTCGGATATCCGAAAATTCGGATAGTGAAAAACCCCATCCGAAATCCGAATCCGAAATTTCGGATATCCGATTTTCGGATATCCGAAATTTCGGATTCGGATATCGGATTATCCGAATATCCGATATTTTTGAAGAACTTCGAATATTTTCGGATAATTTTTCGGATATTCGGATAATTTTCCGGATATTCGGATAATTTTCGGATATTTCGGATATTTTTCGGATATTTTTCGGATATTTCGGATATTTTTCGGATTTTTTAAAATTTTTCGGATATTCGGATATCCGAATATCCGAAAATTTTAAAAACTCCATCCGATATCCGAATCCGAAAAATCGGATATCCGATTTTCGGATATCCGAATTTTCGGATATCCGATTTTTCGGATATTTTCGGATTCGGATTTCGGATAATTCGGATTCGGATTTCGGATTCGGATATTTTGAACACCCCTAATTTTTACTACAAAATACAGTATGGTGAGTTCATTTACTCCCTTTTACTCTTTATATTTTTGGGACTGAGAATACATGCGCTGTTTTTACAACTGCTTTATTAAATGCTTTTGATATACATTTTGAACTGCGAATACATGAAATGCTTTTATAAATGTTTGACGAGATAGACACAAGCAAAACATTCCTCGAATGAATTATTATGCAGACAGAAGTTCTGCGGATTATTATTGAATTATGTGGACATGATAATTGCCACCAATGAATTATGTGGACATGATAATTGCCACCATTGAATTATGAGGACATGATAATTGCCACCAGTTGATGTGAATGTTATATATCGAGAGAATGATTTTATACACAGGTTATGTGTATGTTATTTTTGTGCACAAGATATGTGTACGGTTACTATGATTTATGAAAATGGTTTCGTACACGAGAAAGATGTACTGTATTTAAAAGATATAGCATGTACATTACAGGTGGGTATAGGATTCGGGCCCATTTGTACCATGCAGAATTTAAATATTGTGGTCTATCAAAATGATGAATTTTACTGTTTTATGATAAACTTATGAACTCACCAACCTTTTGGTTGACACTTGAAAGCATGTTTATTCTCAGGTATGAAAGAAATCTTTCGCTGTGCATTTACTCATTTTAGAGACATTATATGGAGTCGTTCAAGGCATATAGAGGTCCGTTCATCGCGATGGTACCATATGGTATTGTATTCGTTCGGAAGATTTTGGACGGGGTATGACAGATGATATAAGCCAACAAAATAAAAATTCTACGCGATATACACCTACGCAAGAATTATATGTAACATCCCGCATTTTTCCGTTAAATTATTTTAACGCCCGTCTTTTTATTTTAAAAAAAATATCCTTCGTAACTAAATTCGTATCCTCCGTTAGCTAACATTCTTAATATTTTTCCGTTATTGGATTTTAACATCCTCCATTAATACGCGTTTTAAAATATTCCGTTTAGGTAATTCCCGCACCCGACTACAAACGCGAGGGACTAATCTCGCCACTCGGGCAAACTTGGCTAACTAGTAACCCACCATCCACCACCAACCTCCCATTTCTCTCTATCTCTTTTTCTTACTTCCCTTTTATGCTCTCAAAACCTTCAAACAAAAAATCATCATCCAAATTCAATTTAGGGAGCTAGCAACAAAATAAATTACATATTCGTGATCCTCTCTTCATCCTCTTCATTTTGGTACCAACTTCATCTCGTTTGGGTAACATTTCTAAAACTCTAGATTTCTCTAAATTCGTGTTTTTGACTTGAAATGGTGTTAGTTAGTGTCTATGGCTCATTGTGATGTCGTGTATGTAATTTGTATGCTCGATCTCGTTGTTTTAGTATAACTAGCATGAACTTGAATTTTGGTGTGTTGTTCTTGAATTTTGGATGATCATATGTTGTTAGATGTTAAAAGTTCATGTTCTAATTGTGTTCCTAGTATCACTAGCTTCAATTTGATGTGTAGGTTGCTTGAGAAAACTCCATAAACTTGATTAGTGATTTTTGGTGAATTTGGGTTAGGGTTTGATAAGCTTGAAATGAATATTTGATGCATTGAATGACATGAATTGTTGTTAGTAAGTGTTTAGATGCAATGTATGCTTAATTACCTTCGAAACGGCATATCGTATGTGTAAATTGGATTCCCGAATCATAAAATACGTTTTACGAACTTGAAACTTTGAAAATAAACCTTTCTTGATCAATTGACGAGTTTTTGGTTATTGTAATTGATGTTTTTGCTTGGTGAAAGGTAGTTAATTGTATTCCTTGTCAAAAGAGCTTTCCAATGATATAAGATGCGTATTCTAAGTGTTTACGGTTTGCGTTTTGTGCTAAATTGAATTTTGGATCAAGACTTGAACTTTTGAAACTGACCAGGTACCAGGCCACGCCTAATGTCGCGGCGCGACACCTCTGGCCGCGCCGCGGCAATAGCCGTGTTTGGGTTCTGACCTCTTTGGTCAAAATACGAAAAATGTTTGGCACACTATGGACCTCCGATTCACATGTAACTTGTTCTAACATGCTCATACATGATTAAAAACCTCAGAAAAATAGTTCGGGACCTGACCCGAACGTGTTGACTTTTTCGTTGACTTTGACCGACCAAAGTTTGACTTTTTGTCAAACTTAACCAAATGATTATACAACCTTCCTAACTTGTTTATATACTTGTATCTTGCATGAAACTTGACAATTTGATTTCACATGCTACATAATCGAGTCGTAACGAGCCATAGGACTAATTGAACATCTTTGACCTATCGTGTTTACCGTTATTGATACAACCTATTGTTTAGGTCAAGATTAGCATTGTTCTTTGCACACGTTTACTTGTTGAAGTACTTTACTACTCGTGCACTCAAGGTGAGATCATAGTCCCACTTTTACTCTTTTTGAACTTACATTTGGGATGAGAAAACATAAACATTTCTTTACTAAGTGAACACAAGTACAGGAAAACAAACATTCTACATACGAGTTTAGAACAAAATCCTCAATTCGATTATCATTAGTTACACTTGCCGGGTGTAAGCGAGAACTTATGTTGTATGGATCCATATGGGTTTGACAAACCCTCATTCAAACGGTTCGCTACCGTTTACGAATGAAATATATTTTCGAGAAACAGTGTATGTTCTAGCACTAAGTGATGGGGTTCAATGGGAGAAATGTTAAGCATTGATAATTGGGTGCTCGTGAAACAAATTTTGGAATGGTTAACTATTAATTCGATGTTGCAAAACTTGTGGTTCAATCTACTTATTTACTCACTTACTTACTTAAACCTATGATTTCACCAACGTTTTCGTTGACAGATTTCTATGTTTTTCTCAGGTCTTTGAACGATATGTGTTACATGCTTCCGCTCATTATTTTGATACTTGCTTTGGATGTCGAGTATTTATGCATACATGGAGCATCTTTTGGCTACTTTTAAATTGTGTCGCATAGGTTTCATTTGTACTTATAACTTTGTAACGTAACTTTTGGATGAACAATTCTTGTAAACTAGGGAACACTCTTTACTTTTGCAATGAATGCGACATATTTTGGTCAAACGTTATTTTAAAGACTTATGACCACGTAACGGGACCTAAGTAGTCGGCGCCGTCAAATGACAATTTTGTCGGGTCGCTACAATTGGTATCAGAGCGTTGGTTGTAGGGATTTAGAGTTCATTGGTGTCGAACCCGAGTCATAGGGTACATTGGTGAGTCTAGACTACAACCGGCATATAGACTTGAAGTAGGAATTACTTGACTACTTGTGCATTTATACTCGAACGCTTCTACTCATATCTACTCTTAGTTCCTCTTAATCTCACGTTGTTTAATTTGATTGACACGCCACCTTGACTATATGAAATGATGTCGAATGCACATATGAATCAGGGTAATATAATTTCCGGGATTATATTACGGTGACTCATATGAACGTTCCGACATTATGACATAAAGAATTTAAGGCGAGTCGAGGAAAAACTTCTCTTTATCTTTATTCTATATCACGGTTAATATTATTGAGAATACTAATCAATGATATTCTTGTGTCATGAAGGAACAATGGCTCACCAAGGTCAACCCAATACTCCTTCCGAAACTCTCGAACAAGCTCTTCAACGAATGATAACCACCGCCGTGGGTGCGGCCGTAGCCGATCACTTTTCCAACAACAATAATCATGGAGCTGGTAATTCAAACGAGGGGTGCTCCTACAAGAACTTCATGGGGTACAAACCTCCCACTTTCGATGGAACCGAGGGACCGGTTGCTCTCACCAGATGGTTTGAACAAACGGAAGCCGTTTTTAACATAAGTGGTTGTCGGGACCAAGATAAGGTCAAGTTTTCCACCCTCACTCTCACCGGTATTGCTTTCTCATGGTGGAACACGTATGTACAATCGGTGGGTATCGATGAAGCCCACGCACTCTCTTGGACGGAATTAAGAGAAAGGATGATCACCGAATACTTTCCGCGCGACGAAACTCGAAGGCTCGAACAGGGGCTAAGAAATTTACAAACGGTCCGGAATGACCTCGAAGCTTATAATCAACGGTTTGCTGAACTAGTCTTAATGTGGCCAAACCTCACGACTCTCGAGTCCCTAAGAGTTGAACTTTACATGGATGGCCTTCCGAAGAGTATTCAACACAGGGTAATGTCATCCAAACCCGCCAACCTACAAGAGGCTTTAACGATGGCTCGCCAATCTATAGAAACGGTGGATGAAATTGAAGCACCGGCACCAACGGCCGAGGACCAACCGGGTAACAACAAAAGAAAATGGGAAGCCTCTCAATCCAGCAACTACAACAGCAACAACTTTGCCAAGGAACTTTTCACCTCCGTCGGCAAGAAAAGTTATGCTGGAACTCGACCTTTTTGCAAAAAATGCCACAAGCATCACTTTGGTGAATGTGGCAAGCTAATTTGCCACCGGTGCTAGGGAAGTGGTCATATTGCCAAATATTGTGGAAGTACCGCCCCCGTCAGTCAAAAGGGACCCAACACACAAAAGCCGGGTGTTTGTTTCGAATGTGGCCAACCGGGTCATTTTAGGAATGCATGTCCAACGAAGAAAGCCAACCCCAACACACGCGGCCGAACTTCCAACATTAGCACCGAGGATGCTCGAGACGACATGAACTAGTCACGGGTACGTTTCTTCTTAACAACTCCTATACTTCATGTTTATTCGATTCGGATGTCGATAAATGTTTTGTATCCAAGGCTTTGGAGCCTACTATTTACACTCCACCACCCCCTAGATATTACTTAGGCCATTCAAGTGACCAACGGAAAACTATTGCATACCGACAAATTTATCGGAGAGTGTACGTCAAACTTATTGGGTAGGTAATTCGAACTTTGATTTGACATCTATAGAACTAGGGAGCCCAAAACCTATACGTTAGGAAGGGAATGTTTTCCCCACATATATGTGATTTTAGTGAACTAAATAATTTCCGTTTAAGAACCGATATCCTCTTCCCCGTATCAACAACCTCTTGAACCGTTACACGGATCTCGCGTATATTCTAAAATCGACCTTCATTCTGGTTATCATCAATTGAGGGTTAAGGGAGAAGATGTCTCCTAAACCGCTTTCCGAACTCGCTACGATAGTTATAAATTTCTTTTAGTGCCATTCAGTTTATCTAAGGCTCCGCCCGTATTCATAGACCTCCGGAACCGCGTACGCAAACTTATCTAGACAAATCCGTTACCGTACTTATAATTATAAGCTATTCAAGCGGAAAGGAAAAACGAACAACGTCTCCGTCTTACGCTCGAACTCTTGAGAAAAGAGCAACTCTATGCCGAATTCTCCAAGTGAGAATTTTTGGTTAAACGAAGTCCAAATTCTAAACCATATTGTTAGTGGTCAAGGTATTACAGTAGATCTCGCAAAAAAAAAAAAAAATAAAAAATAAAAAATAAAAAAAAATTGAATTAATTAATTAATTTTGGAGAAACCCTCACGACTCCGACTTGTATTCGTAAAATTTTGGATCTCGCGATTATTACCAAAGATTAATTTCCGATTTTTCCCGTATCGCTCGTCCTCTAACCTCGTTAACGTACTAAGAAAAAAAAAAAAATTTAAACATTTTCCGTGTCCGGACTTTGAACGTGATTTTTCACACCAACCTTACTAGATAAATTCGTGTGGCATAAAATGGAACTCAAATATAGAAATACTTCTACGTGAACGCCTGAAAGGCAACCCCTCTCGACTCGAAATCAAGGAAGCTGAAATTCGTTATTTTACACGGAGAATTTGAATACTTATTTATGGATCCGATCAATCTTCTCATCATCGCGTACCACGATACATAGCTCTGCTATTTCACTATTACCGTCTGATATTACTGAGACCAAAGATAACACACAATCCAAGGATACCCCTTTCTTCTTTGACTTAACGTCCTTGTGCTTCTGTTATACGGCCAACTACTACTCAACCCCGAGCTATACAACTACGTGTACTATCTCGTTTCCCACCAAGTCTCAACATTTGGCCACTAGATGCGCGATATGGCTACCTCAAAATGTGAACTCATCCTATTCTAAGTTCTCATTTCACTCCTATCTTTTCGCTCATACTTCCGTATACGGAAACCTTTTTATATAATTTCTCAATGGAGAGAGAGACTCTTCACGTGTTACTAGTATTCGCCACGAGGGTGACTAGCCCTTACGAACATTTTTCAGTAGCCGACAAGAAACCTGTTCCAACAAACGCTTTCGAACCCTAACTAACTTGTCCAAGCATATCTTAAGAAATTATATTCCAACACGGTGTATCATTGTCAATTATCCCGGATCGAAAATACTCGTTACACATCTTGTTTACAAGAAGCCTTCGGAACACGTTTAGACGTGAGTACTGCGTATCTTCCATAAATAGACGAGCTAAGCAAACGAACAATTTACATCTTGGAAAGACATGTTACAAACTTGTATTGTCGTCTTTAGTTGATCCCTCTTACAACAGTAGTTACCACTCGCGTGTTAACGCGCACTTTTCAAAACTTTATATAACCACAAATGTTGTTCTCCTATTCATTGGACCGAAGTAAGTGACAAGCAAATCATCAGATCCGAAATTATTCAAGTCCGAGAAGGGCTCAAGACGGCCCGTGGTCGCCAAAGGAGTTATACCAATGTTAGATGAAAAATCTCTCAAATTTAAAGTCAGTAACCGTGTAATATTGAAAACCACACCTTGGAAAGGTGTAATCCGTTTCGGGAAATCGAGGAAATTTATATCCGCAATATTGATCCTTTTGAAATCTTGGGGCGTCTTGGAACCGCTTCCTACCGTTTAGAACCTCCGACTCAATTAAGTTTCCGTTTACCTTACGTTCCATGTAACAAACTTAGATACGTGTCCTGCGGAACAGGAACGTGCTATCCTTCTAGATAAACTTACTATTGATGACAACTCCTCTTCGTAGAAAGACCGGTTGAAATTGTGGATCGTAAAACCAAGCCTTAATACAACATAAAACCCTGACTGTCCAAATTCGTGGGAATGCCCAAGGACGTATCTTCACTTATTCATAGCATTGACAATGCAAGGTCTCAAGGAAGAGACATCGACTATTACTTCCAACTAAATTTCGGGACGAAATTTCTTTTAAGGTGTGGGTAATGTAACATCCCGCATTTTTCCGTTAAATTATTTTAACGCCCGTCTTTTTATTTTTAAAAAAATATCCTTCGTAACTAAATTCGTATCCTCCGTTAGCTAACATTCTTAATATTTTTCCGTTATTGGATTTTAACATCCTCCGTTAATACGCGTTTTAAAATATTCCGTTTAGGTAATTCCCGCACCCGACTACAAACGCGAGGGACTAATCTCGCCACTCGGGCAAACTTGGCTAACTAGTAACCCACCATCCACCACCAACCTCCCATTTCTCTCTATCTCTTTTTCTTACTTCCCTTTTATGGTCTCAAAACCTTCAAACACAAAATCATCATCCAAATTCGATTTAGGGAGCTAGCAACAAAATAAATTACATATTCGTGATCCTCTCTTCATCCTCTTCATTTTGGTACCAACTTCATCTCGTTTGGGTAACATTTCTAAAATTCTAGATTTCTCTAAATTCGTGTTTTTGACTTGAAATGGTGTTAGTTAGTGTCTATGGCTCATTGTGATGTCGTGTATGTAATTTGTATGCTCGATCTCGTTGTTTTAGTATAACTAGCATGAACTTGAATTTTGGTGTGTTGTTCTTGAATTTTGGATGATCATATGTTGTTAGATGTTAAAAGTTCATGTTCTAATTGTGTTCCTAGTATCACTAGCTTCAATTTGATGTGTAGGTTGCTTGAGAAAATTCCATAAACTTGATTAGTGATTTTTGGTGAATTTGGGTTAGGGTTTGATAAGCTTGAAATGAATATTTGATGCATTGAATGACATGAATTGTTGTTAGTAAGTGTTTAGATGCAATGTATGACTAATTACCTTCGAAATGGCATATCGTATGTGTAAATTGGATTCCCGAATCATAAAATACGTTTTACGAACTTGAAACTTTGAAAATAAACCTTTCTTGATCAATTGACGAGTTTTTGGTTATTGTAATTGATGTTTTTGCTTGGTGAAAGGTAGTTAATTGTATTCCTTGTCAAAAGAGCTTTCCAATGATATAAGATGCGTATTCTAAGTGTTTACGGTTTGCGTTTTGTGCTAAATTGAATTTTGGATCAAGACTTGAACTTTTGAAACTGACCAGGTACCAGGCCACGCCTAATGTCGCGGCGCGACACCTCTGGCCGCGGCGCGGCAATAGCCGTGTTTGGGTTCTGACCTCTTTGGTCAAAATACGAAAAATGTTTGGCACACTATGGACCTCCGATTCACATGTAACTTGTTCTAACATGCTCATACATGATTAAAAACCTCAGAAAAATAGTTCGGGACCCGACCCGAACGTGTTGACTTTTTCGTTGACTTTGACAGACCAAAGTTTGACTTTATGTCAAACTTAACCAAATGATTATACAACCTTCCTAACTTGTTTATATACTTGTATCTTGCATGAAACTTGACAATTTGATTTCACATGCTACATAATCGAGTCGTAACGAGCCATAGGACTAATTGAACATCTTTGACCTATCGTGTTTACCGTTATTGATACAACCTATTGTTTAGGTCAAGATTAGCATTGTTCATTGCACACGTTTACTTGTTGAAGTACTTTACTACTCGTGCACTCAAGGTGAGATCATAGTCCCACTTTTACTCTTTTTGAACTTACATTTGGGATGAGAAAACATAAACATTTCTTTACTAAGTGAACACAAGTACAGGAAAACAAACATTCTACATACGAGTTTAGAACAAAATCCTCAATTCGATTATCATTAGTTACACTTGCCGGGTGTAAGCGAGAACTTATGTTGTATGGATCCATATGGGTTTGACAAACCCTCATTCAAATGGTTCGCTACCGTTTACGAATGAAATATATTTTCGAGAAACAGTGTATGTTCTAGCACTAAGTGATGGGGTTCAATGGGAGAAATGTTAAGCATTGATAATTGGGTGCTCGTGAAACAAATTTTGGAATGGTTAACTATTAATTCGATGTTGCAAAACTTGTGGTTCAATCTACTTATTTACTCACTTACTTACTTAATCCTATGATTTCACCAACGTTTTCGTTGACAGATTTCTATGTTTTTCTCAGGTCTTTGAACGATATGTGTTACATGCTTCCGCTCATTATTTTGATACTTGCTTTGGATGTCGAGTATTTATGCATACATGGAGCATCTTTTGGCTACTTTTAAATTGTGTCGCATAGGTTTCATTTGTACTTATAACTTTGTAACGTAACTTTTAGATGAACAATTCTTGTAAACTAGGGAACACTCTTTACTTTTGCAATGAATGCGACATATTTTGGTCAAACGTTATTTTAAAGACTTATGACCACGTAACGGGACCTAAGTAGTCGGCGCCATCAAATGACAATTTTGTCGGGTCGCTACATTATATCACAACACAAGTCAAAATCCTAGTTAGTTCACCTACACGCTAAGGCACTAACCAAGTTCCCATTCCGACCTGTTCACCTACAAGTCCCGCAACAAATAAGCACACACAAAAGTCTAAGTCTTGACACCTATCTCAAGTCGCATAAATCCCTTAGACCATGCTCTGATACCACTTGAAACAACCCAACCCGTATTTAAACCGGCCCGTAATTTTTTTATCGTTAATACATTAATATTTAGGTCCCAATTATGTTTCCGAAACATCTTTAACACAAATAATAAATTTAATAAACTTTTAAAACATTTAATGCATAGTTTAAATATCCGAAAGGGCGAACACGACCCGACTATTTTAATTTCCAACAAAACCGAGAATGGTGATTGGGACTATGCTACCCAATCCTAACCGAGTCCAAGAACAAGATCTTCTAGAGCAACCTACCCAAGATCTCTAATCCCCATGCTTACCCGAGCCGTCAATCATGCGAACCTATAAAAAAAAATATCAACAACGAGAGGGTAAGCTAACTCTTAGTGAGTGAGAATATACTACATACATATATATGCATAAAATGGACACGCCACACGAATAATCAAATAGCACATACCGGAGCATCCAAGCATGAAGGAAAGCTAATCTAAGCATACCGTACAATTGCTATGCAACAAACTAAAAAAGTAAGTTCACCAACTACGATATGAATAATGCCATCAAGCTACACCCGGAGGGCTAGCTACATCACAACAATACGACGATATATATATAACAATAAAGCATAAAACGCCCAAGCTTAACCCCTTAACCCAATACCAAAAGTCAATTACCACAATGAAGGTTGGACGAACTACACGAGCCTTAGTAAATCCGCAACCACACGAGACTACTATCTTCATTACCACAACAACATCGAGGTTGGCCGAACTACACGTGCCTTAGTGAATCCACAACCACACGAGATCACTACCTCAATAAGATGACCGAATTACACGCGTCATCGTGAATCCGCATCCATACGTGATCCACTTCCCAATATCAAAACCCACGGTCACGAGATTATAAAATCCACTACATCGGGGTTATCCACATCACAACTCAATATCAACCATTTGCCATTGGGGTTATATAATCTACATCACAAGCACATGTGATAACGTACATACAAAGTGTCCACTTCGCCAAAGGTGGTCAACCAAAACGCACAACCGTGCCAATTGGACCCATACACAAGTCCATCAAATCCACCTATATGTAAAGTGAGCTCTATAGCCGAGAATCACTTCACCCGACCCTCACCCATCCTACACATACATATGCACATAGGATATTAACACTCACCTTGTCGCCTTGAAGAATGCAACCGAACGAATCCACAACACATCAATGGAAAGTACCTATTCCATTATCACAATACAAGCAACACAATTAGGGTGGACTTACAAACCAACCCAATTGACACTTAGTGCAAATTTCAACCCAAATGCACTTTCAAGCACAACCGCGCCCAAACTAACCAATAATCACTAACACTAGTGATTACACTCATTTGTAAGTCTTACAAGCTTACACTTGCTCACCAAACCCAAAACCCGCCAACATTAACAATAAACCCGAATCTTGATTTTAATCTTCCATTAACAACTAATGGAGTTTCATTTATGAACTCACAATCAAAAACCCCTAAAATATGAACACGAACACAAAAACGAATTTCGGAGTTAGAGCTTACCGCTAGTATCACCTTGTAGCTAAGAACGAGAAGAACAAAGTTGCCTCTTACGCCTTCGATCGAATCCCGCTTATTCCTTTCCAAATTTAACTTTGAATCAAATGGGGTTTTGAAGTTTGAGAGGAAAATGAGAAAGAAAAGGAAAAAGAAATAAAGGAAATGAAGTGAGTGGATGGGATTTAAGATCCCAAATCTGGTACATACGCGAAATGACCAAAATGCCCTCGATACCATTTAAAATTACAAAATCCGGAATCAGTCCCATATTATTGCCGCGCCACGGCCATAATTACTCGCGCCGTGAGTTTTGCCTCAGTGTGGGGCCTGTTTGTCGAGCCTTCTGAAACTGAATCGCTGGAATTGTCGCGCCGCGACCCAGATCTCCGCGCCGCGACCCATAACACATTCTGATCATTTCTTGCGTACTCGAATTCCAACATACGAATACGCCTCGTATCCTTCATACACTAGTCGTACATACACGATACACCTATATATCATATACGGGGAAAGAAGGGTGTTACAGTTAACGCCGCACCTCTTCGAAACTTTATATGGTCGCAATTTTCGTTCTTCTATTCGCTGGGCTGAAGTAGATGACAAGCGAATCACCGAATCCGAACTCATTCAAGAAATAATCGTTAAGATCTTTCAAGTCCGAGAAGGGCTCAAGACGGCCTGTAGTCGCCAAAAGAGCTATGCCGATGTTAGACGTAAACCTCTCGAATCCCAAGTGGGTAACCGCGAAATGTTAAAAGTCGCACCTTGGAAAGGTGTAATCCGTTTCAGGAAAACTAAGGAAGTTAAATCCGCGATATTGATCATTTTGAAATCTTGAGGCGTATTGGACCCGCTACATACCGTTTAGATCTTCCGACTCAATTAAGTTTCCGTTTATCCTACCTTCCAGATTCCAAACTTAGAGAAGTTTCCTGTGGAACAGGAACTTGTTATTCTTTTAGATGAGCTTACTATTGACGATAAACTCCACTTCATAGGAGGACCGGTTGAAATTATGGATCGTAAAACCAAACCTTAAGACAACGTAAAACCCCGACTGTCCAAGTTTTTTGGAATGCCAAAAGAGAACCCGAGTTGACGTGGGAGAGATAAGACCAAATGAAAAGGAAGTGTCTTCACTTATTCGTAGTTTTGACAACGCAAGGTCTCGAGCAAGAGACATCGACTACTACTTCCAACTAAATTTCGGGACGAAATTTCTTTTAAGGTGTGGGTAATGTAACATCCCTCATTGTTCCGTTAAATTATTTTAATGCCCGTCTTTTTATTTTATAAAATACTCTTCGTATCTAGATTCGTATCTTCTGTTACTTAGCATTTCTAATATTCATGATTGTTTAATCATAACATCTCTCGTTTACTCTAGCGTAATTAAAATATTTGTTCGGTTAATTTCTCGCACCCGACTACAAACTTGAGGGACTAATCATGACTAGTGCCCAAAGTGGTGACTAGGTCAACAAGTCAACCACCTCACCACCGCCACTCATTCATTCACTCTTCTCTTTCTCTCTTCCTCCTACTTTCACTTTTTGCTCTCAACTCACACAATCAAAGATTCATCATCTAATTCGGATCTAGGAAGCTCACAACAAATCCGATTACATATTTGGAATCCTTGCATCTTCCTCTTTGAATCCATACCAACTTCATCTCGATTGGGTAACTTTCTAAAAACACTAATTTTCTTGCTCTTGATCTTTAAAAATTAAAAGTGTGTTAATTAGTGTCTATGGCTCAAGTCTAACATGATTATGTGATTTAATTGCTTGTTCTTGCTATTTTGATGTAACTAGCTTAAACTTGAAGATGACTTGCTTAATCTTAAGATTTGGTTGCTTAAATGTTGTTAGATGTTAAAAGTGCATGTATTAAATGTGTTACTAGCATCACTAGCTTCAATTTGGTATGTAGGTTGACATGGAAAAGCTTCATAAACATAATTTTTATATTTGTGACTTTGAGTTAGGGTTTGATAGAAGTAAAATGAACTTTTGATGCATTGAATGCTTTGCAATGTTGTTTGTAAGTGTTTAGTTGTATGGTATGCGTAATTACCTACGAAACGGCGTATCACATGTGTGCATTTAATTCCTGAATCATCAAAGTGCATTTATGAACTTGAAAGCATTTATAGTGGACATTTAATGAACTTTCAACTTAGTTTTGATTATTGTAAATGATGATTTTGGTTGATGAAATGTGTTTAGTTGCATTCCTCGTTAAATTACCTTTCCAACGATGTATGTTATGCGTTTTAAGTGTTTACCATTCGTTATTTGTGTTTAAATGAAGTTTGGTTGAGAATTGAACAATTGAATCAGCCCAGGCACCATGCCACGCCTATTGGGGCGGCGCGGCCACCCAATGTCGCAGCGCGACATAAGCCGTGTTCAGGGGCTATTCAACTTCGCACTTTTTCGTTTAATTTCAAATATGCTACGCACCTCCGATTAACATGTAACTTGTTCTAACATGCTTATATATGAATAATTAGCTCAGAAAAATAGTTCAAGACCCGAGCCGAACGTGTTGACTTTTTCGTTGACTTTAACTTGACCAAAGTTGACTTTTAATCAAACTTAACCAAATACTTATGCAATCGTTTTAACTCGCTTTTATACTTGTACCTTGCATGAAACGTGACAATTTGATTCATATGCTATATAATCTAGTCGTAACGAGCCATAGGACTAATTGAACAACTTTGACTGACTTCATGTTTACCAATATTGATACAACATATTGTTTAGGTCGAGACTAGCATTCTTTCTTGCACACGTTTACTTGTGAAGTACATTTACATTCGTGCACTCAAGGTGAGATCATAGTCCCACTTTTACTCTTTAAAACTTACATTTGGGATGAGAAAACATAAACGTTTCATTTTTCAAAGTGAACACAAGTACGGAAACAGATGTAACGACCCGACCAAATCATGTTTGACAGAGCCGTCTACGTAGGTCCCATTACATGGTCATAAGTCCTTAAGACAAAGTTTGACCGAAAATATGTCGCATTCATTTCATAAGTGTGGATGTTTCAAAGTTTACAAAAGTAGTTTCCATAACTAGTACATAACGATGTTTAAAGTACAAATGAAACACGTGCGACACAGTTTAAAGTAGTCAAAAGACGCTCCACATATGCAAGTATACTCGACATCTAAAGCAAGTATCAAAAAGAAAGTGCAGAAGCATGTATCACCTAAAGATCAAGGACCTGAGAAAAACATAGAAATCTGTCAACGAAAACGTTGGTGAAATCATAGGTTTAAGTAAGTAAATGAGAAAAAGTACATCGAACCACAAGATTTGCATCATTGATAAATAGTAATACATTCTAAAAGTTAATATTCACGAGCACCCAATTATCAAGGCTTAACGTTTCCTTCAATAGTACCCCATCACAATAGTGTTAGAACATACACTGTTTCCCGAAAATATATTTCATCCGAATAACGGTAGCGAACCGTCCGAATGAGGGTTTGTCAAACCCATATGGCCATATAACATAAGTTCTCGCTTACACGGTCAAGTGTAACTAATGATAATCGAATTGAGGATTTTTGTTCTAAACTCGTATGTAGAATGTTTGTTTTCATGTACTTGTGTTCACTTTGTTAAAAGAAGCGTTTATGTTTTCTCATCCCAAGAGTAAGTTCAAAAGAGTAAAAAGTGGGACTATGATCTCACCTTAAGTGCAAGAGTAAATAAGTACTTCGACAAGTGATGTGTGCAAACAACAATGCTAGTCTTGACCTAAACAAATAGGTTGTATCAATATTGATAATCATGTTTGATCAAAGAAGTTCAATTAGTCCTATGGCTCGTTATGACTCGATTATGTAGCATATGAATCAAATTGTCAAGTTTCATGCAAGATACAAGTATAGAAATAAGTTAGGAAGGTTGCATAGTCATTTGGTTAAGTTTGACAAAAAGTTGAACTTCAGTCGGTCGAAGTCAACGAAAAAGTCAACACGTTCGGGTCGGGTCTCGAACTATTTTTCTATGCTAGTTATTCATATGTAAGCATGTTAGAACAAGTCTCATGTGAATCGGAGGTCCATAGTGTGCCAAACATTTTTCATATAATTGACATGTAGGTCAGAACCTGAACACGTTATATGTCGCGCCGCGACCCAGGATTGCCGTGCCGTGGCGATCAACGGGTGCTGGTACCTAGTCAGTCTCAATTGTCCAAGTCTCAAATCAAACTTCATTTTCACATAAATCACAAACCGTACACTCTTACGACACGCATTTTACATCGTTGGAAAGCTAATTTGACAAAGAACACAACTAAATACATTTCACCAACCAAAACATTATTCGCAATAACCGACTTTTCAAATCAATTGATCAATCAATGCACACATTTAATGCTTCAAATCTTACAAGTGCACATTTATGATTCGGGCATTTAATGCACACATAAAACACGCCGTTTTGTAGATAATCAAGCATACAAGACAACTAACTACTTACTAACAATAATTCATGGTATTCAATGCATCAAATATCCATTTCAAGCTTATCAAACCCTAACCCAAATTCACCAAAATCATTAATCAAGTTTATGGAGTTTTCTCAAGCAACCTACACATCAATTTGAAGCTAGTGATACTAGGAACACATTTAATATATGCATTTATAACATTTAACAACATTCAAGCAACCAAATCACCAAATCAAACACACCAAAGTTCATACTTAAGCTAGTTACTTCAAATAACGAAATCGAGCATATAAATCATATATTCATGTTAGACTTGAGCCATAGACACTAAATAACAACTTTATAAATTCAAAATATCAAGAACACAAAATCTAGTGATTTTAGAAAGTTACCCAAACTTGATGAAATCGGTATGGAATCGAAGAGGAAGTTGCAAGGATTCCAAAATATGTAATTTGTTTGGATTGAAGCTTGATCGATTGAAAATAGATGATGATTCCTTGTTTGAAGATTTGAGAGAAATTTGGAAAGTATTTAATAAAAATGGAAATGAAATGAAAAAGAAAATGGGGAGGTGAGTTGACTAGTCAAAAAGCTAGTCACCTCTTTGATACTTTGGCGATTTTAGTCCCTCGAGTTCGGTTGCGGGTGCGTGAATTACCTAAACGAGATATTTTTAAAACGAGTATTAACGAGGGATGTTATAAACATATTACGGACTTTAAATAATTAAACGGAAAAGTAAACGGAAAAAGGCGGGATGTTACATTACCTACTCCTTAAAAGAAATTTCGTCCCGAAATTTAAGCAGGCGTAGTAATCGTTGTTTCTTCCTCGGGATCTTGCGTTTCCGGAACCGGGAACAAGTGAGGGTATTTCTTTTGCATTTGATCTTGCCTTTCCCAAGTAAACTCGGTTTCCCTTTTGGCGTTCCAACGGACTTTAACAATTGGAATTCGGCTTTGTTTCAACGTCTTGACGGAGGTGTCCACAATTTCAACCGGTTCTTCCAAAAAATGAAGTTTGTCTTCAATAGTAAGTTCCTCGAGAGGGATGACGATATCGGGTTCGGCAAGACACATTTTCAAGTTAGATACATGGAAGGTAGGATGAACGGAGTTCAACTGAGGCGGAAGATCTAAACGATAAGCAACGGTCCCAATACACTCCAAGATTTCGAAAGGACCAATATACCGTGGATTTAGCTTCCCTCGTTTCCCAAAACGGATTACACCTTTCCAAGGTGCGACTTTTAACATTACTCGGTCACCGACTTGAAATTCGAGGTCGTTGCGTCTTTTGTCGGTGTAGCACTTTTGACGACTCCGGGCCGTCCGAAGCCTATCTCGGATTTGTACGATCTTCTCGGTGGTTTCGTGAATGAGTTCGGGTCCGGTGATTTGTACGTCACCCACTTCGGCCCAACAAAGAGGTGAACGACATTTTCGGCCATATAGCGCTTCAAAAGGTGCGGCTTTAATGCTCGCGTGATAACTATTATTGTAAGAGAACTCAGCGAGAGGTAAGTGCTTGTCCCAAGCTTTTCCAAAATCAACCACGCAAGCTCGTAACATGTCCTCCAAGGTTTGAATTGTGCGTTCGCTTTGCCTATCGGTTTGTGGATGATAGGCGGTGCTCATGTCTAAACGCGTTCCCAACGCTTCTTGCAAGGTACGCCAAAATCTTGAAACAAAACGGCCATCTCGGTCGGAGATAATCGATAAAGGTACACCGTGTCGGGCTACGATCTCCTTAATGTAAAGTTGTGCAAGTTTCTCCATTTTGTCCGTTTCTTTCATGGCCAGGAAGTGTGCGGATTTGGTGAGACGGTCAACAATAACCCAAATGGTATCATAACCGCCTGTCGTTTTTGGTAGTTTGGTGATAAAATCCATCGTTATCCTTTCCCACTTCCATTGCGGGATCTCAGGTTGTTGAAGTAGTCCGAACGGTCTTTGGTGTTCGGCTTTGACTTTGGAACATGTCAAACATTTGGAAACATAAGTAGCTACGTCCCTTTTGATGTTCGGCCACCAATATTGTTGTTTAAGGTCGTGGTACATCTTATTGGCACCGGGGTGAATCGAGTATCGTGACTTATGGGCTTCATCTAAAATAAGACTTCGTAGGCCCCCATATCTAGGCACCCAAATCCTTCCGGCGAAATATCGAAGTCCGGTCTCCCTAACTTCGAATCGAGAGACGAGAATATTCAAGAGCTCATGTGAAACGTTTTCATCCTTGAGAGCCTCATCTTGGACTACCCGAATTTGGCTATTAAGGTTTGTATGAATGGTGATGTTTAAAGCTCGGACACGAAGAGGCACCGCTCTTTCTTTTCGACTTAAGGCATCGGCTACTACATTTGCCTTTCTGGGATGGTAACGAAGATCGCAATCGTAATCGTTTAAGGTTTCAATCCACCTTCGTTGTCTCATATTTAGTTGCTTTTGATCGAAGATGTGTTGGAGACTTTTGTGATCGGTAAAGATAGTACTCTTGGTTCCATAAAGATAGTGTCTCCACATTTTAAGTGCAAAGACAACGGCTCCGAGCTTGAGATCATGTGTCGTGTAGTTTTGTTCATGAATTTTGAGTTGTCGAGAAGCATAAGAAATGACTTTCGTTCGTTGCATCAACACACACCCAAAACCATGTTTCGAGGCATCGCAATACACAACAAAATCATCGTTGCCTTCGGGAAGTGACAAGATAGGAGCGGTGGTTAGCTTCGTTTTCAAGATTTGAAATGCGGATTCTTGTTCGATAGCCCAAACGAATTTTCTCCCCTTATGAGTTAACGCGGTTAAAGGACGAGCGACCAAAGAGAAATCTTTGATGAATCTACGATAGTATCCGGCGAGACCCAAGAATTGACGAATGTAAGTAAGAGTAGTAGGAGTCTCCCATTTACTAATGGCTTTGATTTTTGATGGATCGACTTTAATACCTTGGTCACTTACAACATAACCAAGAAATTGAACTTCCTTCAACCAAAATTCACACTTGGAGAATTTGGCATAGAGTCGTTCTTGTCTCAAAAGTTCAAGCACAAGTCGGAGGTGTTCCTCGTGTTCTTATTCGCTTTTAGAATAAACCAAAATATCATCGATGAACACGATAACGAATTTGTCGAGATACGGTTTGCACACGCGGTTCATAAGATCCATGAACACCGCCGGTGCGTTAGTGAGACCAAATGGCATTACAAGAAATTCATAACTACCATAACGAGTCCGGAAAGCGGTTTTGGAGACATCTTCCCCCTTAACCCTTAATTGATGATAACCCGAACGGAGATCGATTTTTGAATATACACAAGACCCTTGTAGTTGATCAAAGAGGTCATCAATGCGAGGAAGTGGATATCGGTTCTTAACCGTCAATTTGTTTAGTTCACGATAATCAATGCACATTCGTAGGGATCCGTCTTTCTTTTTAACAAACAAAATCGGAGCGCCCCAAGGTGAATGGCTAGGTTGGATAAAACCACGATCAAGTAGTTCTTGGATTTGACTTTGCAATTCTTGCATTTCGGATGGAGCGAGTCTATATGGTGCACGTGCTACGGGTGCGGCTCCCGGAATAAGATCGATTTGGAATTCAACCGTCGATGAGGTGGAAGACCCGACAATTCGCCGGGAAATACATCAGAATAGTCACTAACAATTGGCACATCATCGATTTGCTTCTCATCGGACTCGACTTTCATAACGTGAGCAAGGATCTCAAAACAACCCTTACGGAGTAGTTTCCTAACTTTAATGCACGAAACGAGATTTTTTTAAAACGAGTATTAACGAGGGATGTTATAAACATATAACGGACTTTAAATAATTAAACGGAAAAGTAAACGGAAAAAGGCGGGATGTTACAACAGACATTCTACGTAAGAGTTAGAACAAAAATCCTCAATTCGATTATCATTAGTTACACTTGCCGGGTGTAAGCGAGAACTTATGTTGTATGGCCATATGGGTTTGACAAACCCTCATTCGGACTGTTCGCTACCGTTATTCGGATAAAATATATTTTCGAGAATAAGTGTAGGTCCTAACACTATGTGATGGGGTAACGTTAGTTAAGTCTTGATAATTGGGTGCTCGTGATAACAATTTTTAGAATGATTTTACTATTACTTCAACGTTATAAATCTCGTGGTTCAACTTACTTACTTATGTACTCACTTACTAAACCTATGATTTCACCAACGTATTCGTTGACAGATTTTCTATTTTTTTCTCAAGTCCTTGAACGATATGTGTTACATACTTCCGCACTCTATTTTGTTACTTGCTTGGATGTCGAGTATACTTGCATACATGGAGCGTCTTTTGACTATACATTAAATCGTGTCGCATAAGTTTCATTTGTACTTAAAAACGTTGTATCGTATTAGTCGTTGAACTACTTTGTAAACTTTGAAACACCTTTACATATGAAATGAATGCGATATATTTTGGTCAAACATTGTTTTAAAGACTTATGACCACGTAACATGACCTACGTAGTGGCGCCGTCAATGACAATTTTGTCGGGTCGCTACAAATCGGGTCACCTTGACGAAGTCCCTGGAACAACTTGAATTCACCCGTAGGACTACCATTGACTAGAATGGATGTCCTAGCATTACATAAACACATTTTTAACCAATCCCTCCATTTGGAACCGAAACCCATCTCCTCGAGTAAATAATCCAAAAAGTCCCACCTTACCGTATCATACGCCTTTTCAAAATCGATTTTAAAAATCATTAAACGTTTCTTTTTCATTTTATACCAATTAATCAATTCACTTATGATCAACGACCCTTCCAAAATTTGTCCTACTTTTATGAACGTTGTTTGTTCCTTTGACACAAGTTTACCAATAACAAGAAAAAGGCGATTAGCTAGAATTTTCATTATGATCTTGTATTGGATTCCAAATAATGAGATGGGTCTATAATCTTTAATGCACGTAGGGTTATGTATTTTTGGAATCAACGTAATAAAAGCCGATAAAGAACCTTTCGGTATTATCTTGTTATCGAACCCGTACCTTATAGAGTTGTTTAACTCTTTTTTAAGATCCGACCAAAACTCCTTGATGAACAAGAATGTAAAACCATCAGGGCCCGGAGACTTATCGCTACCACACTCCCAAACTACGTTTCGTACCTCTTCCTCCGTAACCGTAGCCTCTAGCTGTAATGTTTCCGAATCAGACAGCTTTGAAAAAATAGTTGGAGTTCCATCTTCTGTGACCAAACCGTGCGGCATACTAGGCTGTACATTGCCGAATTTACTTGCATAGAATTCCTTGAACGCGTTTTTTAATAATACTCAATTCGTTAACCCACACACCATTCAACGAGATACCTTGGATTGTTTGTTTATTTCTCCGGTGTTTGAGCATACCATGAAAAAAATTCGTATTCACGTCTCCTTCAATATTCCACTTTATTTTCGCTTTTTGAACCACATCTTGAGCCTCTAACCCCTGAATTTCATTCTGCTCTTGAAGTAACTGAAGACGCTTTTAGCGTTTGTGACGACCCGGAAATTTCCGACCAAATTTAAACTTAATCTTTATATGTTTCCGACACGATAAGCAAAGTCTGTAATATTGAAGTCTAGAAAATTTTGGAACGATGTTCATTTATTCAATTAACCTTCGACTATTCTCGACGACTCACGAATAATTAATTGTAAATAGATATGTGTGTATGTATATATGAATAATAATTCGAAATATAATTTGAAGTATTATATGTTGTTGTTATAAAAAAATTAATAAAATAAAAATAGGATATTATAATAATTATTATTTAAAATATATCTCTATATATATAAATAAAGTATATTAAAAATAAATATTAAATGATTGTAATACTCGTTTGATGTTTCGATTGATATTAAGCAAGTTAAATTCAAACTTATGTAATTTTGAAATAAACGGTTATACGAAATTGAGTTCTATAAATTTTAGGCTTATTAAAAATGTATTTAGGAACTATTTGTTAAGTTTTAACACTTTTTATATTTTACCCATAAATGAGAGGGACAGTTGATGTAATTTTTATTTATTAAATTAATGACTGAATTTTATACCATAATGTCCAAAATAAATATATATAGTTAATTTAATTATTTGGGATTTTTCTGAACACTCTTATCCGTCACTGATTTCGCACGATACACAGCCCGTGAAAACTGTCTGCAGAGGAACTGTATGTTTGTGCACGTTTCTAAACTTCTGTGAATTAAGATTAATATTATAATATTAAATTATATTTCTATCTTTCTACATATATGGATGTGGGTGTTAGATATCACCACACCACTTCTCCTTCTCCTTCTGCATTCAACATTCTTCACCTTCTCTGCAAAAACAATTATCATCGACACCTTCACTTTCCATCAACCACCATCTACGGCTCACTCACCATGAATAACCATCTCAAACCACCAACGAGTTACTATATTAATTCTTGTTTCGATCACCACCTCATGCAATTGTTACTTAACAAAAGTCCCCAGGTACACCACTTCATAACCATGAACAAACCTACGAACCACCTTCGGTTGTTGTTGACAACCTTGAAACCACCATCATCATCAAACAACACCACCCCCATCGTTGATCACCCTCTTTTTCTTTTAATCTCCACTTTTATTACATTTTAAAACAACCACACTACAACCACCTTCTTCTTTCTTGATCCTTCCTCGTGAACCCATATCACCACCACATTATCTCCTCATTGATCACCACTTGCGTATATATATATATATATATATATATATATATATATATATATATATATATATATATATTGGTTTCATGTTAAAATAAAATCTCGCATGCTACTACTACACGACTGTTATTATTGTTCTGCGTATATCATCAACCATTACTATTACTGCTTCAATCACGTGCTACGTTGCTATATCTCTCTAGTCAGCCCAAACCAACGAACCCACTTAAATCACCTTCATCATATCAGCAAAAACCATTAAAAGGCTGCTGTGTTTAGCAGCTGTAAAACTCTTATAAACCGCCATCAAAACCACCTATTTAACCACCATCTTTTCCTATTACTTTGTTTCTCTTCTACCATCAACACAACCACTAAACCGCCATTCCCACTGTGCGTCTGTTTGGTTCCTATTCTGTCCGAGAACTCATACAACATCCTATCACCTCTTTAACTATGATGACAAAAGTGTTGCACCTTCTCTTTTTTTTCTTTTGGCCGACAAGTTGATAATCCACTTGGTGATTAAATGTTACTTTTTGTTTAGTGGAGCCAAGGAATAGATTAAACAAATGAAAACTTCCCTTTTGATTTTTTTTTCGGATACTGTTAGGATCCTATGGATCATATGTTTTGATGACCTTCTGTTTAAACCGACAAGACAGAGGATCGTGATGAAGGGTTAAGCTGCCGGACATTATTTTTTTTTTGGTAGGAATCCTTTTTATGCACAATTGGGCCAATGGGTTTTTGGGCCATATCATTACCCATCTATTTTGCAGCATGACTGTTTTCTATTTAATTTTTTTTTACTATGAACGAAGTAAGTAAATGATGATGTTGTGAGCATAAGGTTGATGACTAGAAATAGATAACGATATATATGATGGTGCATGATGATGAATACGATTAGAATAAAGATGATGATTAGGTGATAATTAAATGATGATGATTATGTTAAATCTGATGGAAATGACGATGAGGATTAAAGATGATAATACACGATGCTTATGTTTTTGAGAAGTGATGATTAGAATAACGAAGATGATGATAAAACTTGTGATCATAGATGAAGAGGTTTAATGATGATGATGAAATTAAGAATATATGGATGAAAACAGTTAAAGGGTTAATAGATTTAAGATACGAATTTTTTTCAGAAAATTATGTAACAGCTCAATGGGTTAGGCGTGTGATATGGGAACCAGAGGTCAAGGGTTCGAGACTTGGGGGCGCCATTTTTTAGAGATATAGTTAAGGCTGTAAAGATGGGTTAAATAAAAATAAATTGGGGTTTAAACCAAGATCGAGCTAGTAGCTCAATGGTTAAAGATATTATCGTGTTAGCGGGACGTCGCGGGTTCAAACCTGGACTTTGGCATTTTTCTTTTAAGGGCTACTTCTTTGAGATAGTTTACTTATTACTCATTATTATTATTTTTATTAATATTATTATTATTATTATTATTATTATTATTATTATTATTATTATTATTATTATTATTATTATTATTATTATTATCGTTGTTGTTGTTGTTGTTGTTGTTGTTAGTATTGTTAGATTATTTATTATTATTAACAAAATTATATCATAATTATTAGTATTTTAATTAAACGTTATTAGTATTATCATTACAAACAATTTTTATTATTAGTACTATCTTTACCAATAATATTAAAATTATTATTATTATTATTAGAATTGTCATAATTTTTATCATAATTAGTATTATTTTTATTATTATTATTATTATTATTATTATTATTATTATTATTACTATTAATATATCAAATGAAGATTTTCTATATAAAAATATATTTATGACATAAAACCTAATAATATTAATACTTTTGTAATAAATGTTAATTATCTATATAAAGATAAATATATCTAATTAAGTTATTAATAAAACACATGATATAAAATAACAAATAAAATCACTAATAATATATATATTTGTTCGATTACCATTACATGTATTAATATACATGATTGAATAATAGGTTCTTGAATCCAAGAGCAACCCTGCATTATTCAGTTCCATCGTATGCATATTTTTACTATAAATATCGTATGGTGAGTTCATTTGATTCCCTTTTACTCTTTACATTTTTGGGACTGAGAATACATGCGCTATTTTTACAACTGTTTTATTAAATGCCTTTGAAATCTATATTTTTGAACTGATATGCTTTTATAAATGTTTGATGAGATAGACACAAGCAAAACATTCCTCGAATGAATTATTATGCAGATAGAAGTTCTGTGGATTATTATTGAATTAGTTGGACGTGATAATTTCCACTAATTGTTGTGAATATTTTTTCCCTGATTATTATTGTTTGGTAACCTAAGAATTAGAAATGGGTATGGCCCTAATTCACGCGAATCCTAAAGGTAGCTACCGGGTTTAACACCCCCACCCAGAATGTTCACTAGACGGAAGAGCTAGTGGGCGTGGTGTTTAGTACTTCGAAGTTTATATATTATACATACGAGATGTTCTGTTTTGGGGATATTATTGATGCGCATTATATGTTAAGGTCGGTTACCATGTTGAGCAATAAAATCGAAATGAATGTTATGTATCGAGAGAATGATTTTTATACACAGGTTATGTGTATTAGTTTTGTGCACGAGATATGTGCACGATTATTTAAAAATCGCGAGGCAACCTACGGGGGAGAAAAGGATACGAACCTACTCTGCTAAGCATTATGAAAAATGGTTTCGTACACGAGATAGTTGTACTGTATTTGAATCTTGTGGTCTATCATGTAGCGACCCCGTCAAATCGTCAAGTGACGGCGTCGGCTACGTGGGTCCCATTACCTGATTATAAGTCTTTAAGATAACGTTTGACCAAAATATGTCGCCTTCATTTCAAAATAAGGATTGTTTCAAGTTTACAAGAATTGTTCAACCAAAAGTTAAGTTACAACGTCATAGATACGATTGAAATCTAGGCGACACGGTTTAAAGTAAAGTCAAAAGACGCTCCATGAAATGCATGTATACTCGACATCGGATGCAAGTATCAAATAGTAAGCGGAAGCATGTTTCACATATCGTGCAAGACCTGAGAAAAACATAGAAATCTGTCAACGAAAACGTTGGTGAAATCATAGGTTTAAGTAAGTAAGTACAAGTGAACCACAAGATTTGCATCAATGAAATAATAGTAATACATTCCAAAAGTTTGTTTCACGAGCACCCAATTATCAAAGCTTAACATTCCTTCCATTGTATACCCCATCACTTAGTGCTAGAACAAACACTGATTCTCGAAAATATATTTCATCCGTAGACGGTAGCGAACCGTCAAGGATGAGGGCTGTCAAACCCATATGGCCATATAACATAAGTTCTCGCTTACACCCGGCAAGTGTAACTAATGATAATCGAATTGAGGATTTTGTTCTAAACTCGTATGTAGAATGTTTGTTTTCCCGTTCTTGTGTTCACTTAGTTCAAAAGAATCGTTTATGTTTTCTCATCCCAATATAAGTTCAAAAAGAGTAAAAGTGGGACTATGATCTCACCTCGGGTGCACGAGTATAAAAGTACTTCAACAAGTAAACGTGTGCATGAAAGTTGCTTAGCCTTGACCTAAACAAGTAAGTTATATCAATTAACCGGTTACGACACAAGGTCGGGTGAAATGTGTTCAATTAGTCCTATGGCTCGACACGACTCGATTATGTAGCATGTGAAGCAAATTGTCAAGTTTCATGCAAGATACAAGTATAAAAGCATGTTAGGAAGATTGCGTTAAAAGTTTGGTTAAGTTTGACTAAAAGTCAAACTTGGTCAAAGTCAACGAAAAAAAGTCAACGCGTTCGGGTTCGGTCCCGAACTATTTTTCTGAGGTTTTTACTCATATATAAGCATATTAGAACAAGTTTCATGTGAATCGGAGGTCGATAGCTAGTCAAACATTTCACGTGAAACGGGGCGAGGAGGTCAGAATCTGACCAGGCACATCGGCGCGCCGCGCGGGGAAGGGGCGCGCCGCGCCACCCTCTGTGCAGGGATTTCTGGTCAGTTTTCAAAGTATGCACGAACCAAAACACAAACAATCACATTTTATGATCCGCAAACAATTAGAACATGTATTTTATATCATCGGAAAGCTATTTCGACAAGGAATACAACTAACCACATATCATCAATCAAAAACATCATTTACAATAAACGAAAACTCGTCAATTGATCGAGAAAGGTTTATTTTCAAGTTTCAAGTTCGTAAAACGTATTTTATGATTCGGGAATCCAATTTACACATACGATATGCCGTTTTGAAGGTAATGAAGCATACATTGCCACTAGACACTAACAATTAACATTCCATGGCATTTAAGCACCCAAAAGTTCATGTCAAGAACTATCAAACCCTAGTCAAACATCACAAAATCATTAATCGGGTTTTTGAAGTTTCCTTAATCAACCTACACATCCAAATGTGGCTAATGATACTAGTAACACAATTAAAACATGCACTTTAACAATCTAACAACATTAACTCATCCAAAATCAAGGATTAAGCATCCACTTTTCATTTTCAAGCTAGTTACACCAAAACATCAAGATCGAGCATACAAATCATATAATCATGCTAGACACGAGCCATAGACACTAACTAACAACATTTCAAGTCAAAAACACGAATTTAAAGAAATCTAGAGTTTTAGAAATGTTACCCAAAATCGGTGTAGTTAGTATCAAATCGTAGAGGATGAAGAGAGGATCACGAAAATGTAATTTGTTTTGTTGTAAGCCTCCTAGATCGAATTTAGATGATGATTTAGTGAAGTTGGGAGAAATGGGGTTCTTGAGCTAGAGAGAAAAGGGAGAGAGATGGAGGGATTGAATGGATGAGAATGGTGGGTTGACTAGTTGACCTAGTCAACTAGTTTGCCCACTTGACAACTTCGGTCCCTCAAGTTTCAAAGCGGGTGCGGGAATTAACCAACGAAATATTTTAAAAACGCTCGAGTAACCGAGTGATGTTATAATTAAATAGCGGAAATATAATGAACGTTACTCACGGAAACTATCACTTTAAATACGAAAGATTATGTTTTTAAAAAAAAAAAAACGGTGTTAAAATTAAATTTAACGAAAAAACGCGGGATGTTACATTATCCACACCTCAAAAGAAATTTCGTCCCGAAATTTAGTTGGAAGTAGTAGTTGTTGAATCTTACTCGAGACCTTGCGTTGTAAATTCTACGAATAAGTGAAGGTACGTCCTTGAGTATTTCCACGAATTTTGACGGTCGGGATCATATGTTGTTTTAAGGTTTGGCTTCCATGATTCATGGTTTCAACCGGTCCTCCTAGGAAGTGAGGGTTATCGTCGATAGTGAGTTCATCAAAGGAGATAACAAGTTCTCGTTTCGCAAAACACGTCTTTGAGTTGATACATTGAATGTAGGATAAACGGAGACCCAAAATGAGTCGGAAAAGTCTAAACGGCTAGCTACGGGTCCAAAACACCCCAAGAATTTAAAGGATCAAAATATCGTGGATTTAGCTTCCTACGTTTTCCCGAAACGGATTGCACCCTTCCAAGGTGCGACTCTTAACGTGACGCGGTTTCCCACGTGGAATTTGAAATGTTTACGTCTAACATTGGCGCAGCTCTTGGTGATTACGAGTCGCGTAGGGTTTTGCCTGAATATGAATAAATTTTCTCGGTTGCTCATGAATAACCTCGGCCCCGGTGAATTGATCATCGTTTACTTGGTTCGACAAAGGAGAGTGACGTTTCCGGTCACACGTGTTTTCAAAAGGAGTGACGTTAAAACTCGAATGAAAATCATTGTAGTACGAGGATTCGGTTAAAGGAAAATGTTTTTCTCAAATAAATTTGAAGTTGGTAATACAAATTCGTATTATGGTTTCCAAGGTTTAAATCGCATGTTTGTTCGGTCCGTCGGGTTGTGGATGGTACGCGGTACTCATGTCTAAACGCGGTCCCGAGGCTTCTTGTAAAACTAGAAGTGAAACGAGTATTTCGATACGGGATAATTAACAAAGATACACCGTGTTGGAATAGAATCTCTTAAGATATGTTTGAACGAGTCAGTTAGGGTTCGAAAAAAAAATGTTCGTTAGGACTATTCACCCTCGTGGCGAATACTTATGTAATATGAGGAGTTTCTCTATCCATGGAGAAATGTTACAAGGAGTTTCTTTAAACGGAAATGCGAATGGTAAAGATAGTAGTGAAATGAGGACTTAGAATAGGATGAGTTTACATCTCGAGGTTGCCATAACGTGCCTCTAGTTGTCAAAAGTTGAAGTCTGAAAGAGAAACGAGATCGTACACGTAGTTGTTTAGTTCGGGGTTGAATAATAGTTGGCCGATTATTAGAAACACAATGACATTAAGTCAAAGAAGAGTGAAGTATCATTGGATCGTGTGTTATCTTAAGTTCCAGTAATATCAGACGGTAACGGTGAAATAACAGAGATATGTAGCGTGGTATGTGATGACGAGAAAATTGATCGGATCCACAATTTAGTATTAGAATTCTTCGCGCAAAATAACGAATTTCAGTTACACTGATTTTGAGTCGAGAGAGCATGCCTTCCGGCGTTCATGTAGAAATATTTTCATAATTGAGTTCCATCTGGTGCTATACGATTTTTAACTAGAAATGTTGGTGTGAAGTATCACGCTCAAGGTTCGGACATGGGGGGGGTTTAAATTTTTCCCTCAGTGAGTTAACGAGGTTAAAAGTCGTGTAACACGAGAAAAGGCAGAAATGAATCTTCGGTAATAACCGGCGAGATCTAAGATTTTACGAATACAAGTCTGAGTCGGGGGAGTTTCCTGATTACATGTGGCTTGATTTCGAGATCGATTGAAATGCCTAGACCATTCACATCATGGTTTAGAAAATTGTACTTCGTTCAACAGAAATTCTCACTCGGAGAATTTGGTATAGAGTTGCTCTTTTCTCAAAAGTTCGAGCGTAAGATGGTGATGTTGTTCGTTTTCCTTCTTTACTTGAATAACTCAAGATGTCATCTATAAATACGATAACCGATTTGTCTAGATAAGTTCGCATACGTGGTTTAGGAAGTTCATGAATACGGACAGAGTCCTAAATAAATCGAATGGTACTAAGAAAGATTTACAACTAACGTTGCGAGTTCGGGAAGTGGCTTAGGAGACATCGTCTCACTTAACCCCCAATTGATGATAACCGGAACGGAGTTCGATTTGGAACATACGGGATTCGTGCAAATAATCATGAGGTCATGGATGCGAGGGAGAGGGTATCGGTTTCCAACCGAAAATTACTCAGTTCACAATAATCTATACAAGATGATGGGGAAACATTTTTTTTTTTTTTTTTTTTTTTTTTTTTTTTTTTTTTTTTTACGAAAAGGTTCCGAGCTCCCTAGTTCTATAGGTGTCAAGTCAAAAGTCTTAACGTATTTCCTCCAATAAAATTTATAGGCACACAATATTTTTCCGTCGATCACTTAAATCGTCTAAGTAGTATCTGGGGGAAAGAGGTGGAATATAAAGAGCATGAGTCAAATCCTTGGTTATAAAACGTCTAGCGGTAATCGAATCGAACAAGTATGAAATATACGGTTTGTTGTGAAGAAACGTACCCGTTACTAGTCCATCGTCGTTCCGGGCATCATTGGTGTCGATGTCGAAGGTTCAACGGCGTGCGTTGGGGTTGATTTTCTTATTTGGGCACACATTCCTAAAATGACCCAGTTGACCACATTCGAAGCAAGCACCCGTTCTGTGTGCGTTGGGCATCTTTCGAGCGACGGGTCCTTGGCGCCGGTGGCGAAACCTGCCACATCCTTCAAAGTGATGCTTGTGGCATTTGTCACAAAAAGGCAGTTTTCCGGCATAGCCTTTCTTGTCGTTGGAGGTAAAAGGCTTCTTGGCGGGGTTGTTGTTATTGTTGTGGTTGCTTGATTGAGAGGCTTCCCATGTTCTTTTGTTGTTACTCGGGTGGTTCTCGACCATTGGTGCCAGCGCTTCAATTTCATCCACCGTTTTTACAAATCGGCGGGCTATCATCACAGCCTCTTGTAGGTCGGCGGGTCTTAATGGCATTACCCCGTGTGGAATGCTCTTAGGGAGGCCATCCATGTAAAACTCAACTCCTTGGGGCCCGGGAGCCCGGAGGTTTGGACAAATTGAGGTTAGTTCGGCAAACCGTTGATTATAAGCTTCGAGGTCATCTCGGGCTATTTTTAAATTTCTTGGCCCCTGTTCGAGCCTTCGAGTCTCTTCGCGCGGGAAGTATTCGGTGGTCATTCTTTCTCTTAATTCGGTCCAAGAGAGTGTAAGGGCTTCATCGATACCCACCGATTGTACATACGTGTTCCACCATGAGAGAGCAATACCGGTGAGAGTGAGGGTGGAAAACTTGACCTTATCTTGGTCCCGACAACCGCTTATGCTAAAAACGGCTTCTGTTTGTTCGAACCATCGGGTGAGAGCAACCGGTCCTTCGGTTCCATTGAAAGTGGGAGGATTGTACTTCATGAAGTTCTTGTAGGAGCAACCCTCGATTGAATTACCGGCCCCATGATTGTTGTTGTTAGAAAAGTGATCGGCCACGGCCGTACCCACGGCGGTGGTTATCATTTGTTGAAGAGCTTGTTCCAGAGTTTCGAGAGGAGTATTGTGTTGACCTTGATGAGCCATTGTTCCTTCATGAGACAAGAATATCGTTGGTTAGTATTTTCAACAATACTAACCGGAGTATGGAAATAGGATAGAGAGGAAATTTTTCCTTGACTCGCCTTAAATTCTTTACGTCATAATGTCGGAACGTCCATGTGAATCACCGTAATATAATCCCGGAAATTATATTACCCTGATTCTCATGTGCATTTAACATTACTTCATAAAGTCAAGGTGGCGCATCAACAAAATTTATCAACGTAAGATCAAGATCGAATACGAGTTAAATATGATAGAAGAGTTCGAGTATAAATGCACAATTTGTCAAATAATTCCTACTTCAGTCTATATGCCGGTTGTAGTCTAGATTCACCTATGTACCCTATGACTCGGGGTGGACACAAATGAACTCTAAATCCCTACAACCAAGGCTCTGATACCAACTGTAGCGACCCCGTCAAATCGTCAAGTGACGGCGTCGGCTACGTGGGTCCCATTACCTGATTATAAGTCTTTAAGATAACGTTTGACCAAAATATGTCGCCTTCATTTCAAAATAAGGATTGTTTCAAGTTTACAAGAATTGTTCAACCAAAAGTTAAGTTACAACGTCATAGATACGATTGAAATCTAGGCGACACGGTTTAAAGTAAAGTCAAAAGACGCTCCATGAAATGCATGTATACTCGACATCGGATGCAAGTATCAAATAGTAAGCGGAAGCATGTTTCACATATCGTGCAAGACCTGAGAAAAACATAGAAATCTGTCAACGAAAACGTTGGTGAAATCATAGGTTTAAGTAAGTAAGTACAAGTGAACCACAAGATTTGCATCAATGAAATAATAGTAATACATTCCAAAAGTTTGTTTCACGAGCACCCAATTATCAAAGCTTAACATTCCTTCCATTGTATACCCCATCACTTAGTGCTAGAACAAACACTGATTCTCGAAAATATATTTCATCCGTAGACGGTAGCGAACCGTCAAGGATGAGGGCTGTCAAACCCATATGGCCATATAACATAAGTTCTCGCTTACACCCGGCAAGTGTAACTAATGATAATCGAATTGAGGATTTTGTTCTAAACTCGTATGTAGAATGTTTGTTTTCCCGTTCTTGTGTTCACTTAGTTCAAAAGAATCGTTTATGTTTTCTCATCCCAATATAAGTTCAAAAAGAGTAAAAGTGGGACTATGATCTCACCTCGGGTGCACGAGTATAAAAGTACTTCAACAAGTAAACGTGTGCATGAAAGTTGCTTAGCCTTGACCTAAACAAGTAAGTTATATCAATTAACCGGTTACGACACAAGGTCGGGTGAAATGTGTTCAATTAGTCCTATGGCTCGACACGACTCGATTATGTAGCATGTGAAGCAAATTGTCAAGTTTCATGCAAGATACAAGTATAAAAGCATGTTAGGAAGATTGCGTTAAAAGTTTGGTTAAGTTTGACTAAAAGTCAAACTTGGTCAAAGTCAACGAAAAAAAGTCAACGCGTTCGGGTTCGGTCCCGAACTATTTTTCTGAGGTTTTTACTCATATATAAGCATATTAGAACAAGTTTCATGTGAATCGGAGGTCGATAGCTAGTCAAACATTTCACGTGAAACGGGGCGAGGAGGTCAGAATCTGACCAGGCACATCGGCGCGCCGCGCGGGGAAGGGGCGCGCCGCGCCACCCTCTGTGCAGGGATTTCTGGTCAGTTTTCAAAGTATGCACGAACCAAAACACAAACAATCACATTTTATGATCCGCAAACAATTAGAACATGTATTTTATATCATCGGAAAGCTATTTCGACAAGGAATACAACTAACCACATATCATCAATCAAAAACATCATTTACAATAAACGAAAACTCGTCAATTGATCGAGGAAGGTTTATTTTCAAGTTTCAAGTTCGTAAAACGTATTTTATGATTCGGGAATCCAATTTACACATACGATATGCCGTTTTGAAGGTAATGAAGCATACATTGCCACTAGACACTAACAATTAACATTCCATGGCATTTAAGCACCCAAAAGTTCATGTCAAGAACTATCAAACCCTAGTCAAACATCACAAAATCATTAATCGGGTTTTTGAAGTTTCCTTAATCAACCTACACATCCAAATGTGGCTAATGATACTAGTAACACAATTAAAACATGCACTTTAACAATCTAACAACATTAACTCATCCAAAATCAAGGATTAAGCATCCACTTTTCATTTTCAAGCTAGTTACACCAAAACATCAAGATCGAGCATACAAATCATATAATCATGCTAGACACGAGCCATAGACACTAACTAACAACATTTCAAGTCAAAAACACGAATTTAAAGAAATCTAGAGTTTTAGAAATGTTACCCAAAATCGGTGTAGTTAGTATCAAATCGTAGAGGATGAAGAGAGGATCACGAAAATGTAATTTGTTTTGTTGTAAGCCTCCTAGATCGAATTTAGATGATGATTTAGTGAAGTTGGGAGAAATGGGGTTCTTGAGCTAGAGAGAAAAGGGAGAGAGATGGAGGGATTGAATGGATGAGAATGGTGGGTTGACTAGTTGACCTAGTCAACTAGTTTGCCCACTTGACAACTTCGGTCCCTCAAGTTTCAAAGCGGGTGCGGGAATTAACCAACGAAATATTTTAAAAACGCTCGAGTAACCGAGTGATGTTATAATTAAATAGCGGAAATATAATGAACGTTACTCACGGAAACTATCACTTTAAATACGAAAGATTATGTTTTTAAAAAAAAAAAAAACGGTGTTAAAATTAAATTTAACGAAAAAACGCGGGATGTTACATATCAAAATGATGAATTTTATTGTTTACGATAAACCTATGAACTCACCAACCTTTTGGTTGACACTTGAAAGCATGTTTATTCTCTGGTATGAAAGAAATATTCCGCTGTGCATTTGCTCATTTTAGAGATATTACTTGGAGTCATTCATGACATATTTCAAAAGACGTTGCATTTGGGTCGTTGAGTTCATCAAGATTATTATTAAGTTAATTATAGTTAGATATATTACGAAATGGAATTCATGCCGTCAACTTTCAATGTAATGAAAGTTTGTCTTTTTAAAAACGAATGCAATGTTTATAAAATGTATCATATAGTGGTCAAGTACCTCGCGATGTAACCAAATGTAATGTATTCGTCCAGATGGATTAGGACGGGTTATTAAAGGTGGTATCAGAGCGATGGTCTTAGCGAGCCAGGTCTTGCATTAGTGTGTCTAACTGATAGTTGTTTAGATGCATTAGTGGGTCTGGACTTCGACCGTGTCTGCATGTCAAAAGTTTTGCTTATCATTTAGTGTCAAAAATTAATTGCTTATCATCCTTAAAGTCTAGACACATCTTACTGCCTCTATTGCATATACAGTGTATAGATAAATTCATATCTTAGCGTATCTGTTATTGTTACCTTGCCTGACAGCTTCCGTAGATTCCTCCGTAACTTATGGGATTTTAGTATTATATATGCATATGTAAATTATGTATTGCAGGGTACTAATCTACATCCTATAATCTATTTCTTATCAAAAATCCTTCATCTGATCGTACCAGATGAATCACTCAACCAGTTCGAGCCCCTCAGATTCCGATAGCTATTCCGATAGCTATTCCGATAGTTATTCCGACAGCTATTCTGACATGGATATTCGCCTAAGCTCCGAAAGCAATGTAAATGAAATGGATCAACTAACTAGTGATCTTCAATTCAGGATGAATTGGGGATGGGTTCGTAGTCGATTTAACCGAGGGAGACGAGAAGAAGGCAATTCTTTCCATCCACCGACTTTCCCTCTTGGCGAAGAACCTGAAACACTTACCGGCGAACCTGTTCGGAACACCATTTCCTCTCTCAAAGTATCTCACCACGAATATATCATAACTCAGATTCTAAACCTTATTTATTCGCCCATTCCTATCGACAATCATCCCGGAATAATAGAAGAAGTCAACGAACTTCGCACCCGAGTTGTAGCCTTGGAAAATATGGTGCAAAACATACCAGCTTCAGCAACATCAACGGCACCAACAGTACCATTAGTAACAGCACCCGTACCATCAACAACACACGCCTCAACATCTCATTCTGTACCTCGATTATAATCATCATACTACGTATCGTTCTACTTCAATTATCTTCGTTCGACATGGCAATTATGTAATCTCTAATGTTTTAGAGATTATATATCCTTGTTCTAACAGTAAATCAAATGAGTCTAATATCATATTGACTCATTAAATCTATGATTACATCTGAAAAAAATATATAAGTATATATATTTTCATAAAGATTATAATTAAAAATTCTTTCGTACAAACTATTAATGGTGAAAATATTTTAACGGGTAGGTAATACCCGAGGAATATATAGATTTCACATTAATAAGTACACTGTACATTCTTTCAAATTTAATTCAACGGTCATTTACTATCCTACTTGCATCCACAGATATACGAATCCGTTCACCACAGAAGAACCATTTTCATTCAATTTCATATTTGGATTTTGACCTATCAGAATCCAACAAGTGGCATAATGAAGAAAACATCGGATGAAATAAAATTTGTTAGAAACAAACAAATTAACCATGAGAAATTTTGTTAAGAATCTGCGCTAACAAAATCCTAGCTAACTGTTCCTAGCTAACTGTTAATTCCTTATTACATTTTATTTATCGCAATTTATTTATCGCAATTTATTTATCGCAATTTTAATTCTCGCAATTTTATTTATCGTCATTTAATTTCTGTTATTTATTTTACGCACTTTAAATATCGGGACACGTATACAAGGTTTTGACATATCATATCGACGCATCTATATATATTATTTGGAATAACCATAGACACTCTATATGCAGTAATAATTGAGTTAGCTATACAGGGTTGAGGTTGATTCTATAATAATATATATACTTTGAGTTGTGATCGAGTCTGAGACATGTATACAATGGGTCATGATACGTATTAATTAATTCGAATATTATGTATTAAACTATATATGAATTATTGAATTACTAATTGTGGACTGCTAACTGTGGACTGCCAACATTGGACAATTAAAATGAATTAAAATATTGATTATAACATATGAAACTAAACAATTTTTCAAGTTTGCCACTTGATTTCATCCTAAACCTCATTTGTATCTTGACAATTACAATTTGCGTTCAAACCTTTCATGATTCTTAAAACACCGCAATCGAGAGGATGAACCAACCGCACTTCATCTATGGAAGAAAAGATTGATGCATATAGTTATGCACCTGAAAACACTCGGAACCTGAGTAAACATTTAACACGTATCTGTGATAGTTCCTTTGGCATTGTTATTACCGAAAATAACATTGCAATTCTTTTTCAAAGTAGAAAATTTTGTCACAGCTCCAGCAAATCAACATCGACCTTTCATTCGAATAAGCCTTATTATAACTTTGATATATAAGTTTACCTTTCATTATCGTTGCCAAGGAACCGTTTATATCCCACCACATTAGCAGTAAACTTGCCAGCAACTTCCTTGATCTTTGACTCTCCGAAAAACCATTATATTTGTTCATCAAAAACTTGTTCATAAACTCATCCACATCTTATAACGAGAATTACCACATTAATTACCGGGAGTTAGCAACCTGTATTTTGAATCTCGCAAGCATTGCTATATCAACAGTTATTGGAATAACATTTATCTCTTAGAATTACGATCTTCCATTCGGAATTTCTGAAAAGCGCACAATCTACGAATCAATACTCGAAATATTGAAAAAGCTGAATGAAACAGCAAAAACTGTAAACGACCTTAACAATCAAAAGTTTGATGATAAAGAAGGATACGTTGGAAAAGCTCAATGGAAAATTTGTACTGAAAAATGGATTGAGCAACTCATGAAGGAGGCTGTGGACAAATCACAAAGACTAAACCTGCCTTCAAAGAATCCAAACAATTCAGTGTCTGCTGAAGTCTTTAGCGAATACCTTGTTCCTTACTCTAAACCCTTGCGGACAATATTCTTCATCATTCCCTGATCTTAAATATTCTAAGATATCATCGTATCTTTCATTATAATATCTTCGATATTTCTGAAGATATTTTCATAACTATTCTTATCTGAAATCATTTATCTCTTCGCGATATCAGTGTTACATCATAAAAGAAACTATTTTAGTTTCTAAATTCTGAAACTTTCGAGTTTAAAATAAGAATGTTTTTGAAGTAGTGTTGGGAACTGAAGCATGAGTTAGTATAATATAATGACACTTGATCAACGTGATTATAATATAATGACACTTGATCAACGTGATCAACTTGAAACCACCATCATCATCAAACAACACCACCCCCCATCGTTGATCACCCTCTTTTTCTTTTCATCTCCACTTTTATTACATTTCAAAACAACCACACTACAACCACCTTCTTCTTTCTTGATCCTTCCTCGTGAACACATATCACCACCACATTATCTCCTCGTTGATCACCACTTGCATATATATATATATATATATATATATATATATATTTGGTTTCATGTTAAAATAAAATCTCGCATGCTACTGCTACACGACTGTTATTGTTGTTCTGTGTAAATCATCAACCATTACTATTACTGCTTCAATCACGTGCTACGTTGCTATATCTTTCTAGTCAACCCAAACCAACGAACCCACTTAAATCACCTTCATCATAATAGCAAAAACCATTAAAAGGCTGATGCGTTTAGCAGCTGTAAAACTCTTATAAACCACCATCAAAACCACCTATTTAACCACCATCTTTTCCTATTACTTTGTTTCTCTTCTACCATCAACACAACCATTAAACTGCCATTCCCACTGTGCGTCTGTTTGGTTCCTATTCTGTCCGAGAACTCATACAACATCCTATCACCTCTTTAACTATGATGACAAAAGTGTTGCACCTTCTCTTTCTTTTCTTTTGGCTGACAAGTTGATAATCCACTTGGTGATTAAATGTTACTTTTTGTTTAGTGGAGCCAAGGAATAGATTAAACAAATGAAAACTTCCCTTTTGATTTTTTTTTTTTTTTTGCGGATACTGTTAGGATCCTACGGATCATATGTTTTGATGACCTTCTGTTTAAACCGACAAGATAGAGGATCGTGATGAAGGGTTAAGCTGCTGGACATTTTTTTTTTGGGTCGGAATCCTTTTTATGCACAATTAGGCCGATGGGTTTTTGGGCCATATCATTACCCATCTGTTTTGCAGCAGGACTGTTTTCTATTTATTTATTTTTTTTACTATGAACGAAGTAAGTAAATGATGATGTTGTGAGCATAAGGTTGATGACTAGAAATAGATAACGATATATATGATGGTGCATGATGATGAATACGATTAGAATAAAGATGATGATTAGGTGATAATTAAATGATGATGATTATGTTAAATGTGATGGAAATGACGATGAGGATTAAAGATGATAATACACGATGCTTATGTTTTTCTGAAGTAATGATTAGAGTAATGAAGTTGATGATAAAACCTGTGATCATAGATGAAGAGGTTTAATGATGATGATGAAATTAAGAATATATGGATGAAAACAGTTAAAGGGTTAATAGATTTAAGATACGAATTTTTTTTCAGAAAATCATGTAACAGCTCAATGGGTTAGGCGTGTGGTATGGGAACCAAAGGTCAAGGGTTCGAGACTTGGGGGCGACATTTTTTAGAGATATAGTTAAGGTTGGAAAGATGGGTTAAATAAAAATAAATTGGGATTTAAACCAAGATCGAGCTAGTAGCTCAATGGTTAAGGATATTATCGGGTTAGCAGGATGTCGCGGGTTCAAACCCGGACTTGGGCATTTTTCTTATAAGGGCTACTTCTTTGAGGTAGTTTACTTATTACTCATTATTATTATTTTTATTAATATTAATATTATTATTATTATTAATATTATTATTATTATTATTATTATTATTATTATTATTATTATTGTTGTTGTTGTTGTTGTTATTGTTGTTGTTAGTATTGTTAGATTATTTATTATTATTAACAAAATTATATCATAATTATTAGTATTTTCATTAAACGTTATTAGTATTATCATTACAAACAATTTTTATTATTAGTACTATCTTTACCAATAATATTAAAATTATTATTATTATTATTAGAATTATCATAATTTTTATCATAATTAGTATTATTTTTATCATTATTATTATTATTACTATTAATATATTAAATGAAGATTTTCTATATAAAAATATATTTATGACATAAAACCTAATAATATTAATACTTTTGTAATAAATGTTAATTATCTATATAAAGATAAATATATCTAATTAAGTTATTAATAAAACACATGATATAAAATAACAAATAAAATCACTAATAATATATATATATATATATATATATATATATATATATATATATATATATATATATATATATATATATATATATATATATATATATATATATATATATATATATATATATATATATATGTATATATTTGTTCAATTACCATTACATGTATTAATATACATGATTGAATAATAGGTTCGTGAATCCAAGGGCAACCCTGCATTACTCAGTTCCGTCGTATGCATATTTTTACTACAAAATATCGTATGGTGAGTTCATTTGATTCCCTTTTACTCTTTACATTTTTGGGACTGAGAATACATGCGCTATTTTTACAACTATTTTATTAAATGCCTTTGAAATCTATATTTTTGAACTGAGTTGCTTTTATAAATGTTTGACGAGATTGACACAAGCAAAACATTCCTCGAATGAATTATTATGCAGACAGAATGTGATGTCCCGTACAAAACCATCGTGTACGAATCATCAACAACTGGATCATTACAAGGTCAAACACTATATGCATTTTCAAAACAAGTTTGCATTCATGATAAAAGCTGACGTCATAACCAACGTCAATTATTTTACAACCAAAAGTATGCTTCTATGACTAGAAGTAAAGATAATAGTACGTGACCCTTAGGTCTTACAAATCATTGTTCAAAAGTAAATGAGTTTATGAATGCAAGATAAACGTTCATGCGGTGACATCTCTAAAGCAGCGGGTGTCTACAGCAAGACTAGTACAACAGCGGAAGCTAGCAACCTTAAGCACCTAAGAAAAACATGCTTAAAAATGTCAACACAAAGGTTGGTGAGCTATAGTTTAAGTATAACAGTATGTAAGGTAGGCCACGAGATTTCAGTGCTACAAAGAGCGTTTCAAAATAGTATGATAAAGTATATGTTTAACCGTGGGCACTTGGTAACTAACTTAACGTTTATAACCCCCTGAAAGTACACTTGGTGAGTGCGTATGTTTATGAAGTATTAAACACCCGTTAAATGCTAGCGCTACTAGCTCGAGTGGGGATGTCAAACCCTATAGATCCATATCTAATATTCACGTTCATCGGTTCAAAAACCAATGACTATACGTTACCGAGCTAAAGGGAATGTTTATGCCGTTGTATAACCCACACATATATAAGTTTACGTACTCGTGCCTAGTATGTAAAACATAAAATGCGCATGTATTCTCAGATCCCAAAATAGTTAAAGTAAAAAGGGATGCTATAACTCACAATGATAAAGTAGTAAAAGTCGTTACGCGGTATAGTAGGCAAAGTTGTTGGTCCGAAAGTCCTCAACCTAGGTAAAAAGGTACTAGGTCAGTAGGTTGTTCCCAAATGTGTAAATGTATGCAAATTAGGTCTTAAGTATCATCATCATTCATTATTAAGTCGAAAGGGTAAAGTAAGTTTTAAGTCAAGATTAGGGTTTAAAACAAAGGCTAACTTCATTTAGTCGCCACAGCCTCTATACAAACTGAAATGAGGGAGACCAGTGGCCATGGCTCCGTATATGAGTCCCCTAGGTACTGACCAATTTCCAAAACCAAACTCGTCTTTGTTTGACCATGGTGACGGTTCAAGTGCGAGTAGGTCAGAATTTTCAGCACAACGTTAAAAGGACATAGTGACACTCGGAGGGCCATAAATCCTAAACCGTAACTCGGATTAAGACGAGTCTTAAACAAAAAATTATCTAATCGAACAGAGATAACTGAAAATCAACTTTACAGTAGCCCAGGTATTCTGATCAGACCCGAAAAATAGTAGGTTAAGTGTTCCAGTGGGTTCTTGGTGCTTGATACTCATCACGGTTCTCATCCTTGATGCGTATAACTTCAAGTGTACAACTTGTTGATGTGTTTGCATCATCTCAACCAAGGTTTGACCATCATAACACTAGTGTAAGTCTATGATATGAAGCACAACTCACTTAAGAGTTGTATGAAGTTTGATGAACCAAAGTTGCATCAAGATCATAGATTCAACACATGCATGAATTATAAAAGTAATATTAAGCTACAAACTTGAGAGTAAGCTTATAAAATCAAGATCTTAAGTTGTAGAACATAGTTCTTAGTTAGATCTTGAAGATCCTAGACCCAAAAGTCTAGATCAAACATAAGTGTACAAAGTTATAATTTAACAAGTTTCGTTTGCATGTTCTTGAACTTGTAAAGTTAACTTTAGTTCAAGATAAATGAGATCAAGGTTAACTAGTAACACTTTAACCATTATAACAAGAATCACGAAATCAAAAGTGTATGGAATGAAGAAATAAACTAAACTTACAAGTAATAAGTTCATGGTTATTCATACTTTAAAGATTCAAGCCAAGGCTTTGATCCTTAAGAAAGTAAACTTTAAGTTCACCAACATGAATGCATGTATGATTTTTAGAACTCATGAGCTTTAAATCTTTAAAACATTAATTGTAGAACCATAAACTAGAAAGTTTAGATTCTTGCTTGTTCTTGAAATAACAAGATAATATGAAGAACAAACTAGGAAGTTTGATTCTTAAAAACAACAAATAACTACAAGAAAGTAATCAACAACAAGAACAAGTAATTAAACAACAACAAGAATAAGTAAAAGAATGATGATGGTGGCGGTTTTTAAGAGAGAAAAAGAAGAGGAAATAAGCCTTGTTACTTACCAAGTAGAGAGAAAAATGAGAGCAAATGAAAGTGTGCAAGTATGTGTAAGTAAAAGTGAGATGATACTAGAGAATATGTAGTCAAAATTTAAAACAAAACCCCCTCCCAAGACTCCCCTTGGCCGACGGTTTTGGCCACCCAATGGGGGTGGTCAACATGCTATATTCTTGTATTGGGGTGTGGTGTTAGTGTTGAATGGTAAAAGTTAAATATATGGGGGAAAGGTTACTAGCATGCTTGTAAGTAATTTGTCTTTCACCTAAGTTAATTATTCCAAGTTTATTATTAACTAGTAATTAGCATAATATGGGCTCCTAGTAGTCCATCAAGAGAAGTAGGGTGGGCTTCCAAGTCCATTAACATGTATCCAATTACAAAATCCCAAGTCTTAAGCAAGTAAGTAACAATTAATCAAATAAAGCTCAAGTAATTAACTACTAACCTAGGTTAATTAAAATGATTAATAATAATTAATCATGAATGTAAATAATATTTAAAATATTATTCGTGAAAAGTACGTGTGTCGCAAAGACGAGTCGGGCCATGTATAGTCAAGTATGGTAACAAGTAAATGTACATAAATACATTTATTAAAACGCAAGCATTAATAATAAATATTAATAAATAAACGTTGGAAAATTCCGGGTCGTTACACAGAAGTTCTGTGGATTATTATTGAATTAGTTGGACGTGATAATTGCCACTAATTGTTGTGAATATTTTTCCCCTGATTATTATTGCTTGGTAACCTAAGAATTAGAAACGGGTATGGCCCTAATTCACGCGAATCCTAAAGGTAGCTACCGGGTTTAATTGTCCTTTGTCCTGGTTTATTTGATACCTATCTAGTTTTTGTCCATAATAGTCCATCGGTCATAAATATAAAGTGCGAGTGTCCTCGTCAAATTACCCTTATACCCGAAGTTAAATATTCTCACTAATTAAGGATTTAAGCTGTGATGCGGTTATCACTTCTGTCAACAATTACACCAGTTATCACTGTATGTAATCCACCCCTGTTTTGATTAGATATGAATATTAATTTACCCACTTGATCAGTTTGAATAATCAATTACCCAACCCGAATAATTAATTAAATGATTATAATAGATTCCATATGAACGTCACTAAATAGGACAACCATAATCATTATTAATTATTAGGTTAATTAATTTGAAGATAGGTTTGACAGACTCCAATGAGTTGTCACTCTATTAGACAATACCCCCCATCTATTAATAGTCAATAGTCCAATTTCCACAAGTGTCGGTCTTTTGCCCAAACCTTAATTATGGTCCAAAGTTCAATAACCCCGTCTTAATATTTAGTCAAACATCACGATTACTTCGACTTAAATAAGCATAATAATAACTTAGTTACTAGACATTAATTTAAAAAGGAAGAACATAACTTACAATGATTATTTATAGCGTAGCGTTACACGGACAGAGTTTCGATTTAAAACTCGTAAAACATTCTTACAATAACCCAATTATTATTAAACTTAAATTAAAATTATAATTATAAAATATAAATATATATATATATATATATATATATATATATATATATATATATATATATATATATATATATATATATATATATATATATCGTATATGATATGAGAAAGGAAAAGAAAAAGGTGTAGTTTCTTCATCACTCCGTGCCTTGCTTTTATAGGCAAATGATAGATACTGTTGTAGGTGGAATGTTAGCTGGCTACCATTCAAAGTTGAATCAATAATATCACGTTGCGAATTATTGATTTGAAATTTTCACTTATGACCCTTTAACTATGCTCAATTAACAACTTTTTATTATTTATTATTATTCTTATTATGAATTATTTAAATATTATATTATATTCTTATGCATAGTTGACTTGTACTTTCAGCTCCGTTGCATCGAGCGTTGAAAGTTGGTTTATGTCTCAGTTCCGGATTTTCGAACGCCCTTTCGTATAATTTAATATCTTGTACTTTGCGTTTTGCGACTTGTACTCTTGTCATTTTTAGACGTTTCTCATCAATAATTTGAACCACTTGAATTGTACTTTGTACTTTTTAGCTTTTTGGTCATTTGCGTCTTCAAATCTTCGTTTTCGCCTTTTGTCTTCGCACTTATTTATTTAAACGAATATTACTTGAAAATAGAACAATTGCAACTGAAAACTTTACATATTGGAAAGATATTGCTCCTGAATATATGTTCATTTGTAGCACTATCACACCCCCACCCAGAATGTTCACTAGACGGAAGAGCTAGTGGGCGTGGTGTTTAGTACTTCGAAGTTTATATATTATACAGACGAGATGTTCTGTTTTGGGGATATTATTGATGCGCATTATATGTTAAGGTCGGTTACCATGTTGAGCAATAAAATCGAAATGAATGTTATGTATCGAGAGAATGATTTTTATACACAGGTTATGTGTATTAGTTTTGTGCACGAGATATGTGCACGATTATTTAAAAATCGCTAGGCAACCTACGGGGGAGAAAAGGATACGAACCTACTCTGCTAAGCATTATGAAAAATGGTTTCGTACATGAAATAGGTGTACTGTATTTGAATCTTGTGGTCTATCAAAAAGATGAATTTTATTGTTTACGATAAACCTATGAACTCACCAACCTTTTGGTTGACACTTGAAAGCATGTTTATTCTCAGGTATGAAAGAAATCTTCCGCTGTGCATTTGCTCATTTTAGAGATATTACTTGGAGTCATTCATGACATATTTCAAAAGACGTTGCATTTGGGTCGTTGAATTCATCAAGATTATTATTAAGTTAATTATAGTTGGATATATTACGAAATGGAATGCATGCCGTCGACTTTCGATGTAATGAAAGTTTGTATTTTTAAAAAAGAATGCAATGTTTGTAAAATGTATCATATAGAGGTCAAGTACCTCGCGATGTAACCAAATATAATGTATTCGTCCAGATGGATTAGGACGGGTTATTACAGCGTTCCTAGTCACTAAACATATTATCATCAATCTTCTTCTCGATGTCATCGATCTCTTCATGAATCACATTAACCCGAGACTTTAACTCCACTTAGTTAGCTTTAACCCAATTTTTAATACAAACTTTAAGAAACTTAAGCTTGTCGTTAAATGCCATAGGATTCCTATACCCATCCTTCAACAAACATTCTTTAACAAAATCAATAAAACCGGGTAATTTAAGCCAAGAGTGAAAGAATTTGAATGGATACGGGCCATAATCAAAATTCTTATTATGTAAGAATAAAGGGGCATGATCCGAGTAACCTCTATTAAGTGTGACTAAATTATGATCCGATAGATCCAATAACACGTTTAAAGAAACCAAAACACGATCAATCTTACTCATCTTATGTCACACCCCCAAATAGGGCATGGGGTATTTGTGACTAATTATATCAAATCACAATTGTATAAACGAGAACGACTCTATATGAGACGTTTTATTGAGTTTTGTAGCGGAAGATAAATAGATTCTATTGTATTTAGAGCATTAAATGTTTTTAAATGAATTGGTAAGTAATGCATGAAGACTCCAAGCATGGCAAGCAATCATCATCAAAGCAACAGATATATAGCAGAAGCAATATTTAAGTACCTGAGAATAAACATGCTTAAAAAGTCAACACGAGGTTGAGTGAGTTCATAGGTTTGTCATAAATAATGATTTCAGTAATAGATGTAGACCACAAGATTTTTATTTATAAAAGTAGATCTCGCAGGGATCTAATAGTAGTGCCAAGTTTGTGATATTTAGACTAAACAGTTTCAGAGTTTGCCCTGTGACAAGTTGTACTGTCCTTGTCGATTTGAATCATTATTAAGTAATACAATGACTTGGTCAAATGTATCGGGGACGTTACTACCGATAGGCCTACCCCCAATAATTAAGAATGCGTTATGTAAAAGCAATTAAAAATATCACAGTGGGGACTTGCAGGACATAGCCAGATATAGCACAGTTTAATAGTTGGTACTTGTGTCTAACGTATAAAACAGTTATAAAAGTTGCGTATGTATTCTCAGCCCAAAAATATATATAAAAAGGGAGATATGAAAACTCATGATACGATACGATAGTTTGTAGTAAATATGCATAGGATGGCACTGAACAAGTACAAAGTTGTCCTCGAATTCATGAACCTATATTAAGTATATATATTAACACATATACTCGTAATTTGAATAAGTTTATATATATTGTATCTTAAATTATATATCTTATATATTTAATTTGTGTATACAAAAATGATTAATACTTATATGGTTACGTTAATATATATATATATATATATATATATATATATATATATATATATATATATATATATATATATATGCATATTTATTTGATTATTATTATATTAAAAATTCCTAACTTGTTATATTTGAATATTTATCTAAAAATTTTTAATGTTATTATTACATACTTTTATGTAATATTACTTATGAATATATACATAATATTTATTTGGTAAAATACTATTAATAATAGTAGGTAAAAGTTGTATTTGATTATAATGAATATAATAATAACACTGATATGCTAGTCATAATAGAAATAATAATAATAATAATAATAATGATAACAGTTTTAATAAAAATGAAAAATTTAATAGTAATTTCAATATTCTTTTTAATAATAACACTAAAATTAATGTTAAATGGTAATTCTAATACTAATATTAATAATAATGATACTTAATGTTATTTAATCATAATAATGATAATACTAGTAATAATAATAATAATTATAATAATTATAATGATAATATTAATAATAATAATAATAATAATAATAATAATAATAATAATAATAATAATAATAATAATAATAATAATAATAATAATAATAATAATAATAATAATAATAACAAAACAAAAAAAATGAAACTACCTTTAAAAGAAGCCTTAAAAATAAATGTCGTCGCCTAGACTCGAACCCGAGACCTCTCGCTCACTCGAAAACACCCAAGACCATTGAGATGCTGCTTACTTTTCTAATTTAGATTTCAGTTTAATTAGATTTATATTATTTCTGTTTTTCCTACTTCTTCTTCATAGCTCATCAAATCAATCGACCATAACTTATAATCCAAAGCAGCAATCAAGGACTTGGTTTAGGAATTGTAACGAAACAAAACATGTGTTGATTTAAATTAACAGACACGGAGAAAAAGAAAAAAAAAATTAGAAACAGCAGCTGCCAAACAGTCGCGATGAAACTCAAGAACTCAACTGCAAATTTCAATTTTTAGGATGTTCTATACAATACTTATAACATGAATTATGTTTCAAATGACTCATATAAACTTTCCAAATCATCAATTGGATCAGAAACTTAGAATCGAACTCGAATTTGATGATGAACAATCGTTTGACTTTTTAAAATCGAAACTTTGACCTTAAAATTAGAAATCGATAGGAAAAATTGGGATTTGATATTTTGCAGAAAGTTTTACTAGGGGATTCCTAACAAGACTGCATTTAAGGATTTGAAATTGGATTTGAAATCGAGTTTTTGACAATAATGCTCAAGAACAGAGGTCGAGAGAAAAAAATAAATAAATTTCTGTTTTAATTCAATCGAATAGCAGTAGGGATTTTATAATGTACGAGTGATTGATCAACTGACAACCATTTGTTTTGTATCAAAATTGAAGTCGACAGGAACAAGATCATTACCAGTAGAGATTAAAAAAATATAATTAGATGAATAAATAAATAAAAAAATAAAGCTGGATCTCTATGGATTTAAAATTTAAAAGCAGGTATCACGTTATATATATAAAAATAAAAAGGCAGATCATGATTAAAAGAAAATAAATAAAAATAAAAAGTGAATTACCTAATTTCTAACCTAATTTTTATTAATAATTAATATTAATAAAATAATAATACTTTTAATAATAATATAATTAATAATAAATATTAATCATAATAATTATAATGATAATAATAATAATGATAATAGATAAAGATAAAAATAATAAATATGATATTTCTAATACTAATAATTCTTAAATAACAATACTAAATATAATGATAATTTATGTTAATGATATTAATAATCATCATAATAAATGATAAATAATAATAATAATAATAATAATAATAATAATAATAATAATAATAATAATAATAATAATAATAATAATAATGTTTATAATAAAAATATTAATAATAATAATAATATTATTAATGAATATTGATATGACAATATTAATAATAAAAATGATAATTTTAATTATAATTATAATTAGTAATAATGATAATAATCATTATAAAATGTTAATAATACTATTAATAATAAAAATAATATTATTAATAGTAAGTTGTATTAATAATAATGATATTTATAATAATCTTTTCACTTTTAGTAAAAGTAAAAATACTAATAATGATAATAATAATTATTAATAATAATATTATTAATAATCTTGAGAGTAATAATACTTGTGAACGATGATAAATAATAATATTAATATAACAATTAATATTAATACATAATTATTTACAAATAATAGTTCGTGAATCGTCGGAATCATATCAAAGTTAGGTTTAAATTTAGTCAGAATTTTCCGGGTTGTCACATCTTAGATGCCGTTTTATTCATTCATGTAAAACGTCTTCCGGTAAGAGTTACCTCGGTAAGACCCGCATTATTAATGAAGGAGTTAAAAACTCTAGCCTCTTCTCTATTAAAAATCGAGCCTAATCTCTCACCTTCGTTTCGGACCTCGTTCATATCACCGAAGAAGACATACTCCCCGCTATTATTATTCAAAAAAGTGAGTAGTCGATTCCATAAACTTGCCTTAGCATTTGAATTATAAGGACAGTAAACGTTCACCATACAATAAACTCGATCACAGCCAACCCACTTCCCCTTAACGATGACATAATTCGGGTCACACCAAAATCTATCTTTGACAAAATATTGCGGATCCCACATAGAAATTAATCCCCCTGACAAACCATGAGATAAAGAACATGCAAAATCAAATGAATAGTTACCCCACATAGATTATAAACGAAATAACTCTAATGTTGTCATTTTCGTCTCTTGAATCCCCAAGAATTGCACATTATTAGCATAGCACATTTCTTTTATCCACATCCTCTTTTTGCTTTTCTTGCAACCCTTAATATTTATCGAAAGAATCTTCATTGATGAAATATCGTTAAACCCACCGAGGCAGTTAAATGTGTATAAATCTCACGAACTTTATCCACATCAATGCCTACTTTCTTCCCTATATCCGCAATCTTTTCTTCTTCTTCAGCCCATACATTCGATTTCTTGTTGAATGTAGGATACGATCTCGCACCCTCCCCGTTCGAAGCATTCAAGTTTACCTGTGGAGAATCTACAGGAGGTTCATCCTCATTTGTTTTTTGTGCTCCCATGACAGTCTCCTCAATCGATGACTCATATTCATCCGAAGGGGTTGTTGAAGCATTATCCGAATCAGAACTATCTCCTTTGTCAAGCTTGAAAGCCCAAGACCCTACCTCATGCACATGAACATTATAGCAAACCCCATTTATTTCAACAAGTACCCATTCATTAAGCTGAGTCGATTGCCTAGTCGCGATACACACCCTTCCTAAACTCATCGCGTCATTACCTTCTTTATCAAAGAAGATGAACCGTCCCAGTAATTCCGACACCTTTTTAAATGCAATTGATTTCCAAGCACACAGAGGCATGCCCGATATTTCGATCCAAGTAAGATGTTCATCAATCACAAACTTCTTAGTAATGGGTCGTGCAAAAGCATAGGACAGCCGTAAAGTGGTATTGATTTGAAACGCAGTGCAAGCATCAACCGTATCAAAATCACACCACAACCATTTATAATGCACCGATACATCCGAAAAACCCTCCTCTTTTAGCACAGTTTCAAATGTAGGTAAGGACCGAATATCCTTCAACTTGATCATAAGAGATTCCATAGGGTTCGATAATTGGATCAAGTCGTGTTCCATCATAATTGCTTTCTTAACCGGAACCGAAGGAACCTGTTTTCCTTTCGATACAAAAGTACCAAACGCTGCCTTTGCATACGATTCAGTATTATTATTGTTAGAGTATGACGAGTTCGAACCTGTGTTCACCGGAGCCTGTTGCGTATCAACCCTCGGTTTAGGGTTATGAACCCTAGGTTTTGCATGATATGTTTTTCCATCCTGAAATCTGGCAACAGTCGCATACAGTTTGTTACCCTCAACCTGAATCGTAGAAAGCAACTTGGCCATTATTATCGGATCTTTAACATAAGAAAACTGAACAAAGCCAAACCTCTTTCCCTGTTTTGACTTCTTAAAAGCCACATACGAATATGCAATTGTTCCGTGATCCTTACATAGATTCCACAAGCCTTGCCTATTGATGTTCTCCGGCAGATTCATCACGAAGAATGACATTTTTACCGTCGAAGAACTAGGTTTATAAGGGTTCCCAATCGGTTTATGGGTTCCATTGCGTACCTTGTATGTCCAACCTTCATCATCCCTGTGAAACTATTAAATTTAGTGTAACTATTAAATTTAGGAAGTAATATCAGTTTTCACTATGAACCATCACTTCTATTTTTTTAGATATAGAACAACTGATTCTCTTTTTAAGTTTTAAAATAAAAATGTTCATAGAGTTAATCGGTTAGAGTGTACCACAACTGAAAAAATATTATATATGTATGCATATAAGCACTTGGGAATCACCTTTTATCACCAGTTTGCTTTAAAGTACTAAGGAACTCATGTCATTGAGATACACATGATACATTTTCTAATGAGATGTGGTATTACAATTTTTAAAATATTATTAATTCAAGAATATGAGTTCACAACCAGAGAGATTCAGACCACGTAAGAATATCTAACAAGTACATCTAAGAGCACTGGGTGTGGTGACGCGTCAGTTCAGTGTTAGTTCAGTGTCTTGCTGATGACTGGACGCTGACTGGACTGACACTGAAAACTGACACTGGTGAAAAAACAGGGGAATTGGGAAGAATGTCAGTTCAGTGTCTTGGAAAGAGAAAATATTGTATTTTATTATTTTTTAATTATTTTATAAAATTAATTTAATTATTAGAAAATACAATATTAACACAATATAAACTTCATTAATAATAAAAAAAGTTAAATAATTAAAAATTAAACTACAAAATAAAAATACAATGCATAATAAAGACGTTATTTGTAACTCGAATAGCCCAAAGATGTTCGACCAATTTCACTCTTCCCCTTCATCCTCCGCCTCCTCTTCCTCCTCCTGAGCTCGAATAGCCCAAACATGTTCGACTAAATCGCCTCGTAAACATTCATGCACCTCTCGATCGTGTAATTCCTTCGTCCTGGCTTTATACTCTTCACATCTATCGTACCAAGTAGTTTGCATATTTTGAACCGGTTCATATACCCAATTATTCTCAGAAATGTTGAACCCATTATCTTCAACTATCATATTATGCATTATGATACACGCATACATAATTCTTTGAATAGCCTTCAACGAATAAGGCCTTGCAGGTTGTTGTAGTATATGCCAACGCCTATGTAAAATACCAAAAGTCCTCTCAACATCCTTTCTTGCCTTAGATTGTTTGCGTGAAAGTATTTACTCTTGGGATCAGCTGCACTCGAATACGCTTTAACAAACGATGCCCATTGAGGGTAAATCCCATCCGCTAAATAATAACCCCTTTTGTACTCCACACCATTAATAACATAAGGGATGTCTGGGAAATTATCATTAAGCATCGATTCGAACAAAGGACTGGTATTTAACACATTTATGTCATTGTTTGACCCAGCAACCCCAAAATAAGCATGCCATATCCAATTATCATACGAGGCAATGGCTTCAAGCATAATAGTTGGATGACTATGATCTCCTCGCTTAAATTGGCCTTGCCATGCAACCAGAAATTTTCCCCAAACCCTATGCATACAATCTATACTACCTAGCATGCCGGGAAAGTCATGCTTTTTCTCATGAACCTCGTATAAACGTTCCATGTCCTCACGAGTAGGCTCGCACATATAATCATTTGAATATAAAATAGTAATACTGTAAAGACCCGTCGTAATCCATCCGGACGAAGTCCATATCGATTATAAATGATTTACAACAGTTGATTACATCGCGAGGTAATTGACCTCTATATGATACATTTTACAAACATTGCATTCGTTTTTGAAAAGACCATCTTTCATTACATCGAAAATTGACGGCAGGCATACCATTTCATAATATATCTAACTATTTTTGAAATATGTCATGAATGACTCCAAGTAATATCTCTAATACAAGCAAATGCACAACGGAAGATTTCTTTCGTACCTGAGAATAAACATGCTTTAAAATGTCAACCAAAAGATTGGTGAGATCATTAGTTTAACATAATTAATCATTTCATAATTTTTATAGACCACAAGATTTCATATTTTCATTTCTCATAAACATACGTCCCATGCATAGAGACAAAAATATCATTCATATGGATTGAACACCTGGTAACCGACATTCACAATATGCATATAAGAATATCCCCATCATTCCGGGATCCTCCTTCGGACATGATATAAATTTTGAAGTACTAAAGCATCCGGTACTTAGGATGGGGCTTGTTGGGTCCGATAGATCTATCTTTAGGATTCGCGCCAATTAGGGTGTCTGTTCCCTAATTCTTAGATTACCAGACTAAAAAGGGGCATATTCAGTTTAATAATCCAACCATAGAATGTAGTTTCATTTACTTGTGTCTATTTCGTAAAACAGTTATAAAAATTGCGCATGTATTCTCAGCCCAAAAATATAAAGGGTAAAAAGGCAAATGAAACTCACAGTACAATATTTTGTAGTAAAAATATTCATACGACGAAACTGCACAATGTCGGGTTGGCCTCGGATTCACGAACCTATATCATTTGTATATTTATTAATATTCATAGTTGTAATTGAACACACACATATATATAAATGTATTAGTTATATCATTTTTATGTTAATAATTTATATATAATTTATATGTTCATTTTGTATATAAAAATATTAAATTTTATTATGTTATATGTGTTAGATATCTATATTTATGTATGTATTTCATTTGTTTATCGAAACAGTAGTTCAAATTATACTAAGTTAATATTAGTACAAATAATGATAGTAATATTAATAATATATGTATGTTAATAATAATTCTATTAGATAATAACAATGATATTAATAATAATACTTGTAAAAATATAAATTTTATGGTTAGTGATCATTATAATATCGATTTTAGTACTTACATAATAATAATACTCGTGATAATATAATTAATAATATTTATGTTAATATTAACAATTCTAATATTTGTAAAAAGATACTAATAATAGTATTTGCGAAAATAATTATAATTTGTATTATTTTCATAATAATAATCCTAATAATCCTAATCATAATCATAATCATAATAAAATACAACTATTAGCGATATATAATAGTAATATTCATACTTGTATTTATAATCATAATTATATCGTAAAGCTTATATTTGTAAAGATAATAATAATTTTGTTACTAATAATAACAATATTGATAATTATATTAATGATGATCTTAAAAATAATAATACTAATAACAATAATAATAATAATAATAATAATAATAATAACAATAACAAGAATAATTAGTATAATAATAATAACAATAAATAATAATAATAATAATAATAATAATAATAATAATAATAATAATAATAATAATAATAATAATAATAATAATAATAATAATAATAATAATAATAATAATAATAATAATAATAATAATAATAATAATAAATATAATTCTATACCTAATAAAAAGGGAATCGGTGTTGGCATCCACAAACAGATCGAGAAGGCAGAGAGCACAACATCAAAATTCATAGAACCCTCAACTCATTAATCGATCAATCGATCCACAGCAACTCAAGATATACTCGTCATCAATTCATCATCATCATCAGTTTTCATCATTGAATCATCATCGATCATCATCCATCATCATCGATCAAGGAATCGATTCTGGAGTTAATAGGTAATTGATTCATTAAATTTCCTAAATTTCTTTATCTCCATATATAATTACTCTGTATTTTTTAATGTATCAATCGTGAATGATAATAAATGGTGTTCTTGATGGATTTTGTTTTGGGTACTTGATGGAAATCGATAAATAATGAATTTGTTTGATCAAGAGAAGAACCTAGTTACAACAACATGATCCGTGAAGATCACAACCTTCATCATCAACTAATCAAGTAATCGGTTCATGGATCAATCCAGTAGATAATCGATTCTTTGGATATTCTATTAATTTCTATTATCCCTCTATCTATTTTCTGAACTTTTTAAATGAATCAAATACGAATAGTAATAACAGGGATTCTTGAAGAGTTTACTTGAATCGTGAATAGAAATAGGAACATATACAAGTAGCAGTGATCTTTGAATGTAAAAGATTTGTGCTTGTGCTTGAGAATTCGAATGGCTGGAACAAATAGTTCATTATGATGTTATTATGATGATTTTGTGATTTTGATTGTTCGAAATAGGAATAGGAACATAAAAAAAATGTTGGTTGATGATGGTTTATGATCAATAGCAGCAATAATATAACAATGAAGGTGGTTTAGGTTGTTCGAACTGTTTATTAAGATAGAAGCTAAGTTGCAGTAAAAAAAAAATAGAAGTTATAACCTTGGTGGTTTATGGTAGTGGTATACATTTAAATTGTTAGCATATATCAATGGTTTGATAAAGTTTGCAGGTGATGGAAGAAGGGTGATGCAGGTGGTCTTTGAGTGACCTGTGCGAGCAGCAACAATTCAGTTTGCAGGTGGTTGGTTTATGATGGTTGTTGTGGGGGGTGTGTTTTACAGCGACAAGAAAATAGAATATAGTTGTAGCCATAGCAATTAACAAGCTGTAAGACTGGTATATATCAGTAGCACAAAGACGATTATGAGTTGGGTTAAATGGTACAGGTATAGAGTAGACCTTGTTCTTCATTCTTCTTTTTCTGTTTTTGTTTTTCCTTTTTACGAATTTGCAGTGAGTAATCCTTATAAAGTGCAAGTGAATAATTGTAATAGAAATCAAAGGACGATTTGATTTTTGTTTGTATTGCATAAACACCGACAGGATTGAAGATGCAGTACAGAAATATAAATAAAAAAGATAAAAGTTTGAAAGGAACCTTCAACAAATTTCATTTATATCTGAATGTATTTGTATCTATTACTGTAATTCTATAATTCTGTATCTGATTGTTGTATATCTGTACATCGTATGTTTTTGTGTATAGTATATAATATATATTACTTTATACATATTTATATACATATATAACAGTAATTATAATTTAATAACAGTGTATAGATATTAATTATACGTATATAACAGTATATGTATAGATATATCTGTTTTTATACAACCGTAATTATGTTATATGTATTTTATATTTAGTCTTATAAATTAATAAATATAATTCTAATAACATTCTTAATGTTATAAATAATAATAACACTTTATAATATAATAATAATAATAATAATAATGTTATTGATAATAATAATACTATAACAAATTATATTTATCACATCTCATATTTATATATGTCACAATATACAATTAATAAATATAAATGGAATCACACATATAAATATATCGATTCATAATAATATCATGTATCGATTTATATATATAAATACTCAATTGTTTATTATTTTGTATGTTAAATTCCAATTGATTAAAGTTTATTTTGTTAACTCAAAATATGACATATATACACTTTTATATTTATAGATATTTATTTACAGATTTACTTACACCCAATGGTTTGTGAATCGTCGGAATTTGTCAAAGGGTAATTGCATATATGAAATTAGTTCAGAATTTTTAGACTTGAAATTATAGACTTTGCTTATCGTGTCGAATTCATATAAAGATTAAGTTTAAATTTGGTCGGAAATTCTCGGGTCGTCACAGTACCTACCCGTTAAAGAAATTTCGTCCCAAAATTTGAGCGAGGTCGTCATGGCTAACAATAAATATGTTTTCCTGACGAATCTGGGCTGATAAATAGAGTTTTATCATTATTGAATAATACAGATAAAATAATTCGATTATTTGAAGAGTACGAGTGAAGCTATCACTAAATAGTGAAATGAGAAAGACATGTTTCATCATAACTTTTGACTATCATGGTTGAATTTAGAGAATAAGGTGCGTCTTAACTTTTGACGTTGTCTTGCTTGAATTCCGAAATTCAAGGGATTTAAAAGAAAATCTTCTAAATCTAAAAGATTTGATTTCTCGGCGAATAAGGAAATTTAGATCTCTATAATTAAATACGGTGATCTGCCTCGATTACTCTGTCTGATATTTCCATTATAAATTAAACTCTTCCATTCCATTATTCTTACCATTCCTATACTTTCTTTATTAGTTCATACATCCAAAAGATTGTGAAAATGCTTAATCCATCTCTAATCCTTGATATTTTTCTAATTATCATTTCTGTCATCCCTCTTTTCATTCTTTCCACCAGAAAAATCTGTTTACTTCTACTATTACCTTGGAGTGATACTATTCTTAACTCTACCGTGTCCTTATATTACTATTCATATTAATATCCATGGTTTGTAACCTTCGTGTTGTTATTGGACTTTATATTTTCTCTTATATTTTGGATCTCTTTGCCTTTTTATTATTTTCTCGACCTCTAGTAAAGCGAGTAACGGTCCAGAATTCATAAGTATGGAGTTTCAAATGAACATCATGTTCTAAACAAGAAAGAACGTATTAGCATGATTTGATTTGTCAAATTACCAGAATTACTGGGGATAGAACTATCAAGAATATATTTTCTTGATATGTTCAGAAGTTAAGTAGAATGAAAGAGTTATGTAACATGGCACGTGATGACGTTAGGATCTGTGAATCATCACGTCCCATTAGAAACTCGGCATGACTTACTGTAATATAATCACGTTGATCAAGTGTCATTATATTATACTAATTCATGCATCAATTTCTTTACATTTCTCCATAATTTATTCATAAATTAAACTTAGATTTTTCAGAAGTTTCCAATATAATGAAACACAGGAAGCACGAAGAGGTATATAATTTCGAACGAGAATATTTATGAAAATATCCTCAGAAATATCGAAGATATTGATGAAGATATTTTGGAATTTCTAAGTTCGATGGTTGATGGAGAAAGATTTTCCGCAAGATTTTAACATGACTTCGGAGCAAGATATTCTCTAAAGATTTCAACGGATCCAGAATAATCTGAATTCTTTGAATATAGAGTATGGTCCTTGTATTTGTCCTTGGTCTCCTTCATGGTTAGCTCAATCCGTTTTCCAGTTCCAACGTTTCTGAGCTTTTCCAACATACTATTCTTTATCATTAACCTTCCGACGACTAAGGTCATTTACGGTTGCCTATAGTTTCTGCTGCTTCATTCAGCTTGTTCAACATTCAGAGTATCGATTCGTAAACTGGGTGCCTTTTCTAAATTTCAGAATTGAAGATCGTAATTCTAGGAGATAATTGTTATATGTATACATATAACTATTGATATAGAAATGCTACGAGATTCGAAATACTGATTGCTGATTCTCGGTAATTGGTATGACAATTATTGTTACAGGATATAGATGAATACAAGATGGGATTTCAATGAATATAATAATTTTTCGAAAAGTCCAAATTCATTGAAGTTGCTGGTAATTTTACTGCTAATGTGGTGAAATATAAACGGTTCTCCGGTAACGATGACGACAGGCAAACTTATATATCGAGGTTATGATAAAGCTAATTCGAATGGAAGTCGAAGTTGATTTGCTGAAGCTGTGATAAAATTTGCTACTTTAATAGGAATTACCAAGTTATTTTTGGTAATAATACTACTAAAGGAATTAGCACAGATACGTGTTAAACGTTTACTCAGGTTCCAAGAGTTTTCAAATGCATAACTATATGCATTAATCTCTTCTTACGTAGATGAAGTGCGGTTGGTTCATCATCTCGATTGAGGTGTTTTCAAGAATCATGAAAGGTTTGAACGAAGATTGGAATTGTCAAGATACAAATGAAGTTTAAGATGAAATCAAATGGCAAACTTGAAGAATTGTTTAGTTTCATATGTTATAATCAATATTTTAATTCATTTTAATTGTCCAATGTTATTAGTCCACAGTCGATAGTCTACAGTTGACAGTCCAATAATTCATATATAGTTTAATATATAATATTCAAATTAATTAATACGTGTCGTGACCCGTATACGTCTCAGACTCGATCACAACTCAAACTATATATATTATTGTAGAATCGACCTCAACCCTGTATAGAAAACTCGATCATTACTGCATATAGAGTGTCTATGGTTATTCCAAATAATATATATAGATGCGTCGATATGATATGTCAAAACCTTGTATACGTGTCCCGATATTTAAAATGCGTAAAATAAATAACAGAAATTAAATGACGATAAATAAAATTGCGATAATTAAATTGCGATAAATAAACTGCGATAAATAAAATGTAATAAGGAATTAACAGTTAGCTAAGAACAGTTAGCTAGGATTTTGTTAGCGTGGTTTCTTAACAGAATTTCTTATAGTTAATTTGTTTGTTTCTAATAAATTTTTATTTCGTCAAATGTTTTCTTCATTATGCCACTTGTGGGATTCTGATAGGTCAAAATCCAAATATGAAATTGAATGAAAATGGTTATTCTGCGGTGAACGGATACGTATATCAGTGGTTGTAAGTAGGATAGTAAATGACTGTTGAATCAGCTTCGTCGAATGTACAGTGTAACTTATTAAAGTGAAATCTAAATATTCCTCGGGTGTTACCTACCCGTTAGAATATTTTCACCATTAACAGTTTGTACGAAAGAATTTTTAATTACAATCTTTATGAAAATATACTTGTATATATATTTTCTTCAGATGCAATCATAGATTTAATGAGTTAATATGATATTAAACTCATTTGATTTACGTTAGAACAAGAATATATAATCTCTAAAACATTAGAGATTACATATTCGTCATGTTGAACGAAGATAAATGATGCAGAACATCATGTAGAATGATGATTATGCTCGGGGTACCGATTGTGAGGTTGTGGTGTGTGTTGTTGTTGGTGGTACAGTTGATGCTGTTGATGTTGTTGAAGCTGGTACATTTTGCACCATATTTTCCAAATTGATTACTCGAGCGCGAAGTTCGTTGACTTTTTGTATTACTCCGGGATGATTGTCGGTCGGAACGAGCGAATGAATAAAATCTAGGATTTGAGATAGTATATAGTAGTGACGAGATACTCTAGAAATGAGGCTGAAAATGGGGTTTCGGATAGCTTCGTCGGTAAGTGCTTCAGGTTCTTTGCCAAGAGGTGAATTCGGTTAGTGGAAGGGATCGCCTTCTGCGCGTCTCCATCGGTTAAGTCGTCTACGAACCCATCTCCAATTCATCCAAAATAGATGATGGCTAATTGGTTGATTTATTCTGGTTACACTGCTTTCGGAGCTCGAGTGGAAATCCATATCGGAATAGCTGTCGGAATCCGAGGAATTCGATCTGGTTGAGGGATCTATCTCGTACGATCATATGGAGGATTTTCGATAAGAAATAGATTATAGGATGTAGATTAGTACCCTGCAATACATAATTTACATATGCATATAATACTAAAATCCCATAAGTTACGGAGGAATCTACGGAAGCTGTCAGACAAAGATAACAATAACATATATGCTAAGATATGAATTAGCAGATACGCTAAGATACGAATTTTGTCTATACACTATTCATGCAATCATTGCAGTAAGAGGTGTCTAGACTAAGAATGATAAGCAGGTAATTTCCTAAGGATGATAAACAGATGATTTTCGACAAAAATGATAAGCAAAACTTTTGACATGCAGACACGGTCGAAGTCCAGACTTACTGATGCATCCTAACGACTATCACTTAGACACACTAATGCAAGACCTGGTTCACTAAGACCACCGCTCTGATACCAACTGTAAAGACCCATCCTAATCTATCCGGACGAAGTCCATATCGATTATAAACGATTTACAACAGTTGATTACATTGCGAGGTACTTGACATCTATATGATACATTTTACAAACATTGCATTCGTTTTTGAAAAGACCATCTTTCATTACATCGAAAATTGACGGCAGGCATACCATTTCATAATATATCTAACTATAATTGACTTAGTAATAAACTTGATGAACTCGACGACTCGAATGCAACGTCTTTTGAAATATGTCATGAATGACTCCAAGTAATATCTCTAATATGAGCAAATGCACAGCGGAAGATTTCTTTCGTACCTGAGAATAAACATGCTTTAAAATGTCAACCAAAAGGTTGGTGAGTTCATTAGTTTAACATAATTAATCATTTCATAATTTTTATAGACCACAAGATTTCATATTTCCATTTCTCATAAACATACGTCCTATGCATAGAGACAAAAATATCATTCATATGGATTGAACACCTGGTAACCGACATTCACAATATGCATATAAGAATATCCCCATCATTCCGGGATCCTCCTTCGGACATGATATAAATTTCGAAGTACTAAAGCATCCGGTACTTTGGATGGGACTTGTTGGGTCCGATAGATCTATCTTTAGGATTCGCGTCAATTAGGGTGTCTGTTCCCTAATTCTTAGATTACCAGACTAAAAAGGGGCATATTCGATTTAATAATCCAGCCATAGAATGTAGTTTCATTTACTTGTGTCTATTTTGTAAAACAGTTATAAAAATTGCGCATGTATTCTCGGCCCAAAAATATAAAGGGTAAAAAGGCAAATGAAACTCACAGTACAATATTTTGTAGTAAAAATATTCATACGACGAAACTGCACAATGCCGGGTTGGCCTCGGATTCACGAACCTATATCATTTGTATATTTATTAATATTCATAGTTGTAATTGAACACACACATATATATATAAATGTATTAGTTATATCATTTTTATGTTAATAATTTATATATACTTTATATGTTCATTTTGTATATAAAAATATTAAATTTTATTATGTTATATGTGTTAGATATCTATATTTATGTATGTATTTCATTTGTTTATCGAAACAGTAGTTCAAATTATACTAAGTTAATATTAGTACAAATAATGATAGTAATATTAATAATATATTTATGTTAATAATAATTCTATTAGATAATAACAATGATATTAATAATAATACTTGTAAAAATATAAATTTTATGGTTAGTGATGTGATGACCCGGGAATTTCCGACCAAATTTAAACTTGAATCTTATTTGATTTCGACACGATAAGCAATGTCTATTTAACCGAGTCTAAATATGTTTGAACTATTTTTCCATGGATTCATTTATACCTCTGACTATTCCCGACGATTCACGAACATTGTGTCATAATAAATATGTAAATATATATATAAATATATATGAATTCAGTATACAATTAATATTATATATACGTTGTAATATATTCAATATAGATAAATATTAAATGTTCAAATGTGTTATTATAAGTGTTACTTAATTAATAAAATGTAATATCATTATATTAAATTTAATTACGAGTTAAAATATAATTAATATATTACTTTCATTATTAATATTGATACCAGTATTATTAATAGTAATATATATATATATATATATATATATATATATATATATATATATATATATATATATATAATTTATTGATATTATCATTAATAACACTCTTATTAACAATTATTGTTATCATAATTATTATTAATATTAATCGTATCATTATTTTATATATCATTTTGTTTATAGTTATACTAAGATTATTATTAATATTTAAATTATTAATAATATATATTTATAAATAAATACATATAAATATATATATCAGATAAACAATTAAACACATATATATTGCATACAGATTTACACATGATCCTGCTACAGCTCGTAATAGTTAACTATCACAATCACTTTAGTTTAATTGCTGCTCCTGATTGGTACTACACCTGCTAATTATTCAAAATCCATTCAGCTAATAAACAAATTCTGTTAGATGTTGCAATCCCCTTTTTAATTATTTATATTTTTTTTTTCTTTTTCATGAACGATCTGTACTTCCTGTCGACCAAATCAATTGAAATAAATCAATACATTCAAGCATTAAACGAATTACTAATTTTTCCATAATTCATTTACCACTTACAATAGCTCAACATCTTCACACATATGTGCTACTGCCACGGCTACATTCTGATTCTATTTCTATTCATCAAAACACCAAGAACACCTTAAATTGCCATCAACAAACCTCACGTACCACCTTGATAATTTTTTAAAAACCATTTCATCGTATCACCACCATTTTTCTTTCTGTTTTCGTACCAAGACCAAACTCTATCTTCTTTGTGAACAAACTAACAAAACCACCTCTACAACTTCTGTTACTCGTTGCTACTGCTATATACCTACTATTTTCCTGTTGTTTTGAATCGAGAAGCTGCAGCTATCGTTGTTGAAATCCACACCTCTTCTTTTCATTTTAATCATGCCAAAATCATGAACCATCTCAATATCTTTCTTCTCTCTCTATATCCCCATATATCTCTTTCTTTCTGTTTTAGAATTAGAAACGGATCACCGCCAATGAAGAACAAATCCAAACCAAAACCATTTCATGTTTTCTTTTTCTGTCCTATTTCTTATTGCTTGTCGAATATCACAACGTTTGATCACCCAAACCATCTTCATCACCTCACTCCCACTCACTCTTTCTCTAAACCACTTTAACCGTAGACGACCACCATTTCATACATCACCGTGAACCTGCTGTGCAGGTTTCTGTCAAGATTAAAGAAGTACTCCGTAATACTTATTTATATTTGGGGTTTTGTCAACTTGATAAAGTGGTGTAATATACAAAGCATTTTAAATATACTTGTGGGACAAAGAATGAAACTCATGGATGATATATAAATTCTATCTGTTGCCTTCATGGATTAAAAGAAATCGAGTGAGATATATTAGTGGGGTGTTAATATAATAGTGGGGACAAGATTTTAACAAACCCACTACTTCTTGATCTCTTGATGACAGCAACACACACACGTAGAGCATAGAAATAAAGGTATAAGGGATCCTAAGTGATTTAGATGGTATAAATTATTATATCCGTAAATATCTTCCTTTTGTTTAAAAAATTATTCCTAGCAATTAGAATGGATCATAGGATTGGATTTTAGGATTGTTATTGGGTTGTTTATTGGGCTGAGATGTTGTTTTAGCTATTTAGTCACCCGAAAACCATAAGTGATAGTTGTTTTGCTACACACTTTTTTTGTTGAAGCCTTATTCGGTTTATACATTTGCAGCTGTAAGATTTCTGTTTCTTTTAGCTTTGAATGAAACAAAAACTGAGAATGATGATAATAATGAAACTATGATGTGATGAAATTAAAGATCATGTGAAGTAGATGATTATGATCATGGAGATGATGATGACAACAAGATGATGAGTAGTAGGGACCAAACACATGCGATTTTTGTTAGGATTGGAAATAAAGATTATGGGGACTCAATGTGAATGGATGATGACCAAATGATGATGAATGCTTCACAATTTTTTCTGTCTGTTTCCTTTTGGTCGAATACCCCACCCCACCCATTTGTTGCGACTAATTTCCCAAAAATCAAATAAAACCCCACTTGTTGTTTATTAAAGAAAGAGGTTAGAACCTAGGATCCTAAGTAAAATTTATTGTATTATTAGTTATAAAAGGGAATGGCGATGAGAAACAACAGAAGAACCGGCTCATGTCTTTAAAATATGAAAACATTTGGAGCTAATGGAAACTGAGATTTAACGGGTTAAAAATGTGGGTCTGTTGGGCCGAAATTCAGTTGGGCCGTGACCCAAGTATTATGTTGGGCCGTTGGATTATTAGAGTGTATGTTGGGCCGAAATGAAAGAAACGGGTTTTAAAGAATTAATGTAAGCACCAAAATCAGAAAAGCAGGAGGTGGAGGAGTGGTCTGAGCGTATGTTGAGTTACAAGAGGTCGGGGGTTCGAGCCTGGGAGCAGACAGTAAGCTTCTCCCATTAAGGTAGTATTTATATTTATATTTATTATTATTATTTTTAACATTAATATTATTTTATCAAGTAACTATTAGTTTTATAAAACTATACATAATACATATAATATAACTATATTTTACTTATTAAAAGTACATAAAATGAATACATTTATGAAACGTACAAATTATTAATGTAAAATGATATCACTAATAAATATATATATATAAATTTGGTTGATTACGATTAAATGTTTTAATAAATATATAAACGATATAGGTTCGTGAATTCAAGGTCAACCCTACACTTGTTAAATGACGTCATATGTATTTTTACTACAAAATACAGTATGGTGAGTTCATTTGATTCCCTTTTACTCTTTACATTTTTGGGGCTGAGAATACATGCAAATGTTTTATTAACTGTTTTACAATAATTATATGCGTGAGTTTCATTACTCCCTTTTTAAATGCTTTTGCAATATATATTTTTGGGACTGAGAATGCATGCGTTTTTATAAATGTTTTACGAAATAGACACAAGTAATCGAAACTACATTATATGGTTGAATGATCGAAATCGAATATGCCCTTTTTATTAAGTCTGGTAATCTAAGAATTAGGGAACAGACACCCTAATTGACCCGAACTCTAAAGATAGATCTATCGGGCCCAACAAGCCCCATCCAAAGTACCGGATGCTTTAGTACTTCGAAATTTATATCATGTCCGAAGGAGGATCCCGGAATGATGGGGATATTCTAATATGTATATTGTGAATGTCGGTTACCAGGTGTTCAATCCATATGAATGATATTTTTGTCTCTATGCATGGGACGTATGTTTATGAGAAATGGAAATATGAAATCTTGTGGTCTATTAAAATTATGGAATGATTATTTATGTTAAACTAATGAACTCACCAACCTTTTGGTTGACACTTTAAAGCATGTTTATTCTCAGGTATGAAAGAAATCTTCCGCTGTGTATTTGCTCATTTTATAGATATTACTTGGAGTCATTCATGGCATATTTCAAAAGATGTTGCATTCGAGTCGTCGAGTTCATCAAGATTATTATCAAGTCAATTATAGTTGGATATATTATGAAATGGTATGCAAGCATGTCAACTTTCGATGAAATGAAAGTTTGTCTTTTCAAAAACGAATGCAATGTTTGTAAAATGTATCATATAGAGGTCAAGTACCTCGCGATGTAATCAACTGTTGTGAATCATTTATAATCGATATGGACTTCGTCCAGATGGATTAGGACGAGGCGTTAAAGTTGGTATCAGAGCGGTGGTCTTAGCGAACCAGGTCTGCATTAGTGTGTCTAACTGATAAGTCGTTAGGATGCATTAGTGAGTCTGGACTTCGACCGTGTCTGCATGTCAAAAGTTTTGCTTATCATTTAGTGTCAAAAATTATTTGCTTATCATCCATAAAGTCTAGACACGTCTTACTGCCTCTATTGCATAGACAGTGTATAGATAAGTTCATATCTTAGCGTATATGTTATTGTTACCTTTGCGTGACAGTTTTCGTAGATTCCTCCATAATTTATGGGATTTTAGTATTATATATGCATATGTAAATTATGTATTGCAGGGTACTAATCTACATCCTATAATCTATTTCTTATCGAAAATCCTTCATCTGATCGTACGAGATGAATTCCTCGAGCAGTTCGAATTCCTCGGATTCCGATGGCTATTACGATATGGAGTTTCACCTATCAGCGTCACCGAAATGAATCAATCAATCAGTTATCTCCAATTCATCTGATGGGTTCGTAGTCGACTTAATCAATGGAGACACGAAGAAGGCGATCCCTTCTATCAAACGAATTCACCTATTGACAATGAACCTGAAGCGTTTACCGGCGAACCTGTTCGAGACACCATTTTCTCTCTCATTTCCAGAGTGTCTCATCACGATCATAAACTATCTCAGATTCTAAACCTCATTCATCCGCTCGTTCGAACCGACAATCATCTTAGTATAATAGAAGAAGTCAACGAGCTTCACGCCCGAGTTGTAGCCTTGGAGAAGATAGTGCAAAATTTACCAGCTTCAGCAACATCACCGGCATCAACAGTACCATCAATAACAGTACCAGTACCATCAACACTCCATGCCTCAACATCTCACTCTGTACCTCAAGTATAATCATCGTTCTACGTATCGTTCTACATCATTTATCTTCGTTCGACATGGCCATTATGTAATCTCTAATGTTTTAGAGATTATATATTCTTGTTCCAACGGTAAATCAAATGAGTTTAATATCATATTGACTCATTAAATCCATGATTACATCTGAAGAAAATATATATGTATATATATTTTCATAAAGATTGTAATTAAAAATTCTTGTGTACAAACTGTTAATGGTGAAAATATTTTAACGGGTAGGTAATAGCCGAGGAGTATTTAGATTTCACATTAATAAGTTACACTGTACATTCTTCGAATATAATTCAACAGTTGTTTACTATCCTACTTACGTCCACCGATATACAAATCCGTTCACCACAGAATAACCATATTCATCCAATTTCATATTTGGATTTTGATTTATCAAAAATCAAGTGGCATAATGAAAGAAACATTTGACAAAATAAAATTTGTTAGAAACACACAAATTCACTATGAGAAATTTTGTTAAGAATCCACGCTAACTATTCCTAACTAATTGTTCCCAGCTAACTGATTACACTTTATTTATCGCAATTTAATTATCGCAATTTACATTCTCGCAATTTTATTTATCGTCATTTAATTTCTGTTATTTACTTTACGCACTTTATTTATCGTCATTTAATTTCGGTTATTTATTTTTACGCACTTTAAATATCGGGACACGTATACATGGTTTTGACATATCATATCGACCCATCTATATATATTATTTGGAATAACCATAGACACTCTATATGCAGTAATACGGGAGTTAGCTATACAGGGTTGAGGTTGATTCTATAGTAATATATATACTTTGAGTTGTGATCGAGTCTGAGACGTATACGGGTCACGACACGTATTAATTAATTCGAATATTATATAGTAAACTATATATGAATTATTATTTGTACACTGCTAACTGTGGATTATCAACATTGGACAATTAAAATGAATTAAAATATTGATTATAACATATGAAACTAAACATTTCTTCAAGTTTGCCACTTAGTCTCATCTTAAACCTCATTTGTATCTTGACGATTACAGTCTATGTTCAAACCTTTCATGATTCTTGAAAACACCTCAATCGAGAGGATGAACCAACCACACTTCATCTACGGAAGAAAAGATTTATGCATATAGTCATGCACCTAAGAAACTCTCGGCAATTGAGTAAAAGTTTAACACGTAGCCGCGTCAGATCCTTTGGCATTTATTAGCAAAAATAACTTTGCGATCCCTTTTCAAAGTAGCCAATTTTGTCACAGCTCCAGCAGGTCAACTTTGACTTTTCATTCGAAGTAACCTTACTATAAATCCTGATATATACGATTACCCTTTTGATACCGGAGAATTCTTTTATATTCCACCATATTACCAGTAGACGTACCAGCAACCTTGTTGCTTCTTGGCTTAAATCTCTCTGACAAATCATTATATTTATTCATTGAAACCCTATCATATACTCATCTGCATCTTGTAACGAGAACTGCCATACCAATTACCGGGAATCAACAATCAGTACTTTGAAAACTCACAGCATATCTACATCAACAGTTATATGTATGACATTTATCTCTTAGAATTATGATCTCTCATTCTGAAATTCTGAAAAGCACTCAGTCACAAATCAATACTCTGAATGTTGAAAAAAAAAAGATGAATGAAGCAGCAGAAACCATAGACAACCATAAACGCCCTTAATCATCGGAAGTTTGATGATAAAGAATAGTATGTTGGAAAAGCTCAGAAAAGTTAGAACTGGAAAAATGATTGAGCAAACTACGAAGGAGTCTTTGAACAAATCACAAGAACTAAGCTTGTACATTAAGAATCCTGATGATTCTGTTTCTGATGAAATCTTTAGCGAATACCTTGCTTCTGACTCCAAACTCTTGCGGATAAATATTCTTCACCATCCTTCGATATTAGAAATTCCAAGATATCATCGTATCTTTCATTATAAATATCCTCCATATTTCTGAAGATATTTTTATAACTATTCTTATCTGAAATCATTAATCTCTTCGTGCTATCAGTGTTACATTATATAGAAACTGTTAGTTTCTATATTCTGTAAACTTTCTAGCTTAAAATATGAATGTTATTGAAGTAATGTTGGGAACTGATGCATGAGTTAGTATAATATAATGACACTTGATCAACGTGATTATATTACAGTAAGTCATGCTGAGTTTCTAAATGGAATGTGATGATTCACAGATCATAATGTCATCATGTGCTATGTTACACGACTCTTACGTTCTGTCTAATCTATAAACATATCAAGAACATATTTTTCTTGATAGTCCTATCTTTCCTTGAATTCTGGTAATTTGACAAGTCAAATAGTACTATTACCGTTTCTTTCTTAGGACGTTAACAATGTTCAATTCTAAAACTTATATCTGCGAATTCTGGACCATTACAAGAGATGCCCAATCGCAGAAGAAGAAACGAAGGGACAAAGCTCTGAAATAGAAATTGGAGTATAAATCGCAGAAAATAGGGGGTATTATTCACTAGGGATGACAATGATTATAGAAAACAGAAGCAAGGACATCGAAATATAAGGGAAGATATAAAATCTAACAACAACGCAGAAATTACAAACTGTAGATATTAATACGAATAGCAATATAAAGACACGGTAGAATTAAGAATAGTATCACCCCAAGGAAATGGTAGAAGTAAACAGATATTTTTTTGGGAAGATTGAAAGAAGGATGACAGAAATGATAATTAGGAAAATATCAAGAATTAGAACCGGATTAATCATTTCACAATCTTTTGGATGTATGGATTAAGAAAGAAAGTATAGGAATGATGAAAATAATAGGATGGAAAAAGTTTGATTTATAATGGAAATATCAGACAGAATAATCGAGGCGGATCATCGTATTTAATTATAGGGATCTTAATTTCCTTATTCGTTGAAGAATCAAATCTTTTAGATTTCGAAGATTTCCTCTAAATCCCTTGAATTCCGGAATTCAACCATCTACATCAAAAGTTAAGACGCACCTTATTTTCTAAATTCCGCTGTGACTACGTCAAAAGTTAAATCTCTATCTCAATCTGTTGTGACAGCTTCATTCGTACGCTTCACCTAATCGAATCGTTTTATTTATATTAGTCAATAATGATAAAACTCCATTTATCAACTCATATTTGTCATGAAAACATTTTTATTGTTAGCCATGACGACCTCACTCAAATTTCGGGACGAAATTTCTTTAACGGGTAGGTACTGTGATGACCCGGGAATTTCCGACCAAATTTAAACTTGAATCTTATTTGATTTCGACACGATAAGAAATGTCTATTTAACCGAGTCTAAATATGTTTGAACTATTTTTCCATGGATTCATTTATACCTCTGACTATTCCCGACGATTCACGAACATTGTGTCATAATAAATATGTAAATATATATATAAATATATATGAATTCAGTATACAATTAATATTATATATACGTTGTAATATATTCAATATAGATAAATATTAAATGTTCAAATGTGTTATTATAAGTGTTACTTAATTAATAAAATGTAATATCATTATATTAAATTTAATTACGAGTTAAAATATAATTAATATATTACTTTCATTATTAATATTGATACCAGTATTATTAATAGTAATATATATATATATATATATATATATATATATATATATATATATATATATATATATATATATATATATATATATATATATATATATATATATATATATATAATTTATTGATATTATCATTAATAACACTCTTATTAACAATTATTGTTATCATAATTATTATTAATATTAATCGTATCATTATTTTATATATCATTTTGTTTATAGTTATACTAAGATTATTATTAATATTTAAATTATTAATAATATATATTTATAAATAAATACATATAAATATATATATCAGATAAACAATTAAACACATATATATTGCATACAGATTTACACATGATCCTGCTACAGCTCGTAATAGTTAACTATCACAATCACTTTAGTTTAATTGCTGCTCCTGATTGGTACTACACCTGCTAATTATTCAAAATCCATTCAGCTAATAAACAAATTCTGTTAGATGTTGCAATCCCCTTTTTAATTATTTATATTTTTTTTTCTTTTTCATGAACGATCTGTACTTCCTGTCGACCAAATCAATTGAAATAAATCAATACATTCAAGCATTAAACGAATTACTAATTTTTCCATAATTCATTTACCACTTACAATAGCTCAACATCTTCACACATATGTGCTACTGCCACGGCTACATTCTGATTCTATTTCTATTCATCAAAACACCAAGAACACCTTAAATCGCCATCAACAAACCTCACGTACCACCTTGATAATTTTTTAAAAACCATTTCATCGTATCACCACCATTTTTCTTTCTGTTTTCGTACCAAGACCAAACTCTATCTTCTTTGTGAACAAACTAACAAAACCACCTCTACAACTTCTGTTACTCGTTGCTACTGCTATATACCTACTATTTTCCTATTGTTTTAAATCGAGAAGCTGCAGCTATCGTTGTTGAAATCCACACCTCTTCTTTTCGTTTTAATCATGCCAAAATCATGAACCATCTCAATATCTTTCTTCTCTCTCTATATCCCCATATATCTCTTTCTTTCTGTTTTAGAATTAGAAACGGATCACCGCCAATGAAGAACAAATCCAAACCGAAACCATTTCATGTTTTCTTTTTCTTTCCTATTTCTTATTGCTTGTCAAATATCACAACGTTTGATCACCCAAACCATCTTCATCACCTCACTCCCACTCACTCTTTCTCTAAACCACTTTAACCGTAGACGACCACCATTTCATACATCACCGTGAACCTGCTGTGCAGGTTTCTGTCAAGATTAAAGAAGTACTCCGTAATACTTATTTATATTTGGGGTTTTGTTAACTTGATAAAGTGGTGTAATATACAAAGCATTTTAAATATACTTGTGGGACAAAGAATGAAACTCATGGATGATATATAAATTCTATCTGTTGCCTTCATGGATTAAAAGAAATTGAGTGAGATATATTAGTGGGGTGTTAATATAATAGTGGGCACAAGATTTTAACAAACCCACTACTTCTTGATCTCTTGATGACAGCAACACATACATGTACAGCATAGAAATAAAGGTATAAGGGATCCTAAGTGATTTAGATGGTATAAATTATTATATCCGTAAATATCTTCCTTTTGTTTAAAAAATTCTTCCTAGCGATTAGAATGGATCATAGGATTGGATTTTAGGATTGTTATTGGGTTGTTTATTGGGCTGAGATGTTGTTTTAGCTATTGAGTCACCCGAAAACCATAAGTGATAGTTGTTTTGCTACACACTTTTTTTGTTGAAGCCTTATTCGGTTTATACATTTGCAGCTGTAAGATTTCTGTTTCTTTTAGCTTTGAATGAAAACAAAAACTGAGAATGATGATGATAATGAAACTATGATGTGATGAAATTAAAGATCATGTGAAGTAGATGATTATGATCATGGAGATGATGATGACAACAAGATGATGAGTAGTAGGGACCAAACACATGCGATTTTTGTTAGGATTGGAAATAAAGATTATGGGGACTCAATGTGAATGGATGATGACCAAATGATGATGAATGCTTCACAATTTTTTCTGTCTGTTTCCTTTTGGTCGAATACCCCACCCCACCCATTTGTTGCGACTAATTTCCCAAAAATCAAATAAAACCCCACTTGTTGTTTATTAAAGAAAGAGGTTAGAACCTAGGATCCTAAGTAAAATTTATTGTATTATTAGTTATAAAAGGGAATGGCGATGAGAAACAACAGAAGAACCGGCTCATGTCTTTAAAATATGAAAACATTTGGAGCTAATGGAAACTGAGATTTAACGGGTTAAAAATGTGGGTCTGTTGGGCCGAAATTCAGTTGGGCCGTGACCCAAGTATTATGTTGGGCTGTTGGATTATTAGAGTGTATGTTGGGCCGAAATGAAAGAAACGGGTTTTAAAGAATTAATGTAAGCACCAAAATCAGAAAAGCAGGAGGTGGAGGAGTGGTCTGAGCGTATGTTGAGTTACAAGAGGTCGGGGGTTCGAGCCTGGGCGCAGACAGTAAGCTTCTCCCATTAAGGTAGTATTTATATTTATATTTATTATTATTATTTTTAACATTAATATTATTTTATCAAGTAACTATTAGTTTTATAAAACTATACATAATACATATAATATAACTATATTTTACTTATTAAAAGTACATAAAATGAATACATTTATGAAACGTACAAATTATTAATGTAAAATGATATCACTAATAAATATATATATATAAATTTGGTTGATTACGATTAAATGTTTTAATAAATATATAAACGATATAGGTTCGTGAATCCAAGGTCAACCCTACACTTGTTAAATGACGTCATATGTATTTTTACTACAAAATACAGTATGGTGAGTTCATTTGATTCTCTTTTACTCTTTACATTTTTGGAGCTGAGAATACATGCAAATGTTTTATTAAATGTTTTACAATAATTATATGCTTGAGTTTCATTACTCCCTTTTTAAATGCTTTTACAATATATATTTTTGGGACTGAGAATGCATGCGTTTTTATAAATGTTTTACGAAATAGACACAAGTAATCGAAACTACATTATATGGTTGAATGATCGAAATCGAATATGCCCTTTTTATTAAGTCTGGTAATCTAAGAATTAGGGAACAGACACCCTAATTGACGCGAACTCTAAAGATAGATCTATCGGGCCCAACAAGCCCCATCCAAAGTACCGGATGCTTTAGTACTTCGAAATATATATCATGTCCGAAGGAGGATCCCGGAATGATGGGGATATTCTAATATGTATATTGTGAATGTCGGTTACCAGGTGTTCAATCCATATGAATGATATTTTTGTCTCTATGCATGGGACGTATGTTTATGAGAAATGGAAATATGAAATCTTGTGGTCTATTAAAATTATGGAATGATTATTTATGTTAAACTAATGAACTCACCAACCTTTTGGTTGACACTTTAAAGCATGTTTATTCTCAGGTATGAAAGAAATCTTCCGCTGTGTATTTGCTCATTTTATAGATATTACTTGGAGTCATTCATGGCATATTTCAAAAGATGTTGCATTCGAGTCGTCGAGTTCATCAAGATTATTATCAAGTCAATTATAGTTGGATATATTATGAAATGGTATGCAAGCATGTCAACTTTCGATGAAATGAAAGTTTGTCTTTTCAAAAACGAATGCAATGTTTGTAAAATGTATCATATAGAGGTCAAGTACCTTGCGATGTAATCAACTGTTGTGAATCGTTTATAATCGATATGGACTTCGTCCGGATGGATTAGGACGGGGCGTTAAAAGTGATCATTATAATATCGATTTTAGTACTTACATAATAATAATACTCGTGATAATATAATTAATAATATTTATGTTAATATTAACAATTCTAATATTTGTAAAAAGATACTAATACTAGTATTTGCGAAAATAATTATAATTTGTATTATTTTCATAATAATAATCCTAATAATCCTAATCCTAATCATAATCATAATAAAATACAACTATTAGCGATATATAATAGTAATATTCATACTTGTATTTATAATCATAATTATATCATAAAGCTTATATTTGTAAAGATAATAATAATTTTGTTACTAATAATAACAATATTGATAATTATATTAATGATGATCTTAAAAATAATAATACTAATAACAATAACAAGAATAATTAGTATAATAATAATAACAATAAATAATAATAATAATAATAATAATAATAATAATAATAATAATAATAATAATAATAATAATAATAATAATAATAATAATAATAATAATAATAATAATTCTATACCTAATAAAAAGGGAATCGGTGTTGGCATCCACAAACAGATCGAGAAGGCAGAGAGCACAACATCAAAATTCATAGAACCCTCGACTCATTAATCGATCAATCTATCAACAGCAACTCGAGATATACTCGTCATCAATTCATCATCATCATCAGTTTTCATCATTGAATCATCATCGATCATCATCCATCATCATCGATCAAGGAATCGATTCCGGAGTTAATAGGTAATTGATTCATTAAATTTCCTAAATTTCTTTATCTCCATATATAATTACTCTGTATTTTTTAATGTATTAATCGTGAATGATAATAAATGGTGTTCTTGATGGATTTTGTTTTGGGTACTTGATGGAAATCGATAAATAATGAATTTGTTTGATCAAGAGAAGAACCTAGTTACAAGAACATGATCCGTGAAGATCACAACCTTCATCATCAACTAATCAAGTAATCGGTTCATGGATCAATCCAGTAGATAATCGATTCTTTGGATATTCTATTAATTTCTATTATCCCTCTATCTATTTTCTGAACTTTTTAAATGAATCAAATACGAATAGTAATAACAGGGATTCTTGAAGAGTTTACTTGAATCGTGAATAGAAATAGGAATAGATACAAGTAGCAGTGATCTTTGAATGTAAAAGATTTGTGCTTGTGCTTGAGAATTCGAATGGCTGGAACAAATAGTTCATTATGATGTTATTATGATGATTGTGTGATTTTGATTGTTTGAAATAGGAATAGGAACATAAAAAAAATGTTGGTTGATGATGGTTTATGATCAATAGCAGCAAGAATATAACAATGAAGGTGGTTTAGGTTGTTCGAACCGTTTATTAAGATAGAAGCTAAGTTGCAGTAAAAAAATTAGAAGTTATAACCTTGGTGGTTTATGGTAGTGGTATACATTTAAATTGTTAGCATATATCAATGGTTTGATAAAGTTTGCAGGTGATGGAAGAAGGGTGATGCAGGTGGTCTTTGAGTGACCTGTGCGAGCAGCAACAATTCAGTTTGCAGGTGGTTGGTTTATGATGGTTGTAGTGGTGGGTGTGTTTTACAGCGACAAGAAAATAGAATATAGTTGTAGCCATAGCAATTAACAAGCTGTAAGACTGGTATATATCAGTAGCACAAAGACGATTATGAGTTGGGTTAAATGGTACAGGTACAGAGTAGACCTTGTTCTTCATTCTTCTTTTTCTGTTTTTGTTTTTCCTTTTTACGAATTTGCAGTGAGTAATCCTTATAAAGTGCAAGTGAATAATTGTAATAGAAATCAAAGGACGATTTGATTTTTGTTTGTATTGCAGAAACACCGACAGGATTGAAGATGCAGTACAGAAATATAAATAAAATAGATAAAAGTTTGAAAGGAGCCTTCAACAAATTTCGTTTGTATCTGAATGTATTTGTATCTATTACTGTAATTCTGTAATTCTGTATCTGATTGTTGTATATCTGTACATCGTATGTTTTTGTGTATAGTATATAATATATATTACTTTATACACATTTATATACATATATAACAGTAATTATAATTTAATAACAGTGTATAGATATTAATTATACGTATATAACAGTATATATGTATAGATATATCTGTTTTTATATAACTGTAATTATATTATATGTATTTTATATTTAGTCTTATAAATTAATAAATATAATTATAATAACATTCTTAATGTTATAAATAATAATAACACTTTATAATATAATATAATAATAATAATAATAATGTTATTGATAATAATAATACTATAACAAATTATATTTATCACATCTCATATTTATATATGTCACAATATACAATTAATAAATATAAATGGAATCACACATATAAATATATCGATTCATAATAATATCATGTATCGATTAATATATATAAATACTCAATTGTTTATTATTTTGTATGTTAAATTCCGATTGATTAAAGTTTATTTTGTTAACTCAAAATATGACATATATACACTTTTATATTTATAGATATTTATTTACAGATTTACTTACACCCAATGGTTTGTGAATCGTCGGAATTTGTCAAAGGGTAATTGCATATATGAAATTAGTTCAGAATTTTTAGACTCGAAATTATAGACTTTGCTTATCGTGTCGAATTCATATTAAGATTAAGTTTAAATTTGGTCGGAAATTCCCGGGTCGTCACAAATACATCTACAAAAATTCTGTAAACTTTCACGAGCTGCACGTTCCGACATTCGTAAATACTCGTCTAACGCATCCGGTGCATAACCGTATGCCAACTGACGAAGTGCCGCCGTTATTTTTAAATGTGTACTAATGCCTAACTCGCCACGGCAATCAGGTCTAACATGAAACCATTCAAAATATTCAGGTAAACGATTTACAGAAAAATTTAATATACCTTCCATAATTCGGTTGAATACACGTCTCCTCATTCGAAATCGACGTTTGAACTCCACTTCGCTATACTTCGGACGTTCAGCAAAATAGTCTCTTATGAGGCGTTCATGTGCTTCATGGTGATCACGTCTGATATAGCGTCGCGTTAAACGAACATTAGAACTATCACCCTCATCACTTTGATCGGCCTCTAACATTTCTAGTGCAAGCATCGTATACTCATCGTCGGAAGATGAATAAGCCATTGTATTTTCTAAACTATTATTTGTATTGTATAAAAAATGAGAGAAGTGAGGTTTGTGTGAGTATATAGAATGTGATTTGTGTGTGTATTTAGAGAGGTTTAATACGTTATTAAAAAAAAAAAAAAAACCCAAAAAAAAGGGATGAAACGGCTAGTATTTTGAAAATGGGGTCCACTAAAATAGCAAGAACCAATGTCTTGCACCCGACGCCGGCCAGGTCGACGCTGGACCGACGCCGGGATGGTGTGGTGGCGACGGTCGAGGGTGAACAAGTCCCCTTCCGACGCTGGGGTGATGGTTCCCACACCGAGAGCTCTAATATCTGAACCAAACGAGATTCGATTTGAGAACTCTTACAAGTGAGGGATGAAATCCAAAGCCTTAATTATCGCTTTTGCCGCCGACTGACTGTTATTATAAAACCTTTATTGCGGGTAATGAGCCAATGAGTATAATTTTGTGAAAGACACAAGTCGATGCGTAATTTATTATACTTAAAACTCCGAAAATAAAATAAACAAATCAAACAGTTAGATAGCAATATTGTCCAAACTGAGTGTGATAAAACATGAAATTAGAAAATAAACTGAAACATTCCAAAGATAAAGGAAAACGATAGGGACGATAAAAAAAAGTGTATTCCACTGTTCCACCGGTAGAACAAACCTGACGAGAGGCATATGTCATTTGTATGGTCCGTTTTTTTGTCATAATTTGAACAGAAAATATTAAATGAAATTAGCTATAAATCTACATCACAATTCAAATTATTTCGTGAACAATTAATATTAACAGCACTTAGATAGCCACCCTTCTATACAACTGGGACGATTTTAATTTGATTTATAAATGTGTGAGGGTTCACTTGATCCTCGATCACATTTTCTTTTCTTCTACAATTTAAGGAACTGACAATAAATAAATTAATTATTGGCACCCAACGTTGAAAATTTGTTATATCATTCTATTTTACATTCATGAACACTTTTCCATTGAATAATTAGGTATTAGGTATGTAGATCGATGGATGCACAATTTATCATATTAACTATTAAACAAAAAATGATGAATAGACAGAATAGTAATCAGGGACGTTTATAGGAGGGTTTCCTTTCTTACAAAAAAAAATTAGGGGCGTTTTTGTTCTTTCACTTTTTTTTTTGTTATCACCACCTTTTTTGCCAAAAAAAACCCCACACTTTGTTCATATATTAAAATCAACCCCCCAAATAGGGGGTAAAGTGTCAAACACTCATTTTTATAAAAAAATCTTAAATAAACTTCACCCAAATATTCAACGGGCCATATCTTCTCGCTCGCAAAGAGTTAAATTTTTCCGACACCGTCGTTAAACTCGAAATAATTTTAGGAACAGAATGATTTTGCGCAAAACGGATGCTTTTTAAAAAACGCTAAATATTTGAGGTACTTTTCATACACGTTGATTTTGCGTTGATTTTTTAAAAGTCGACAATTCCATAGCGAAACGCGGAGATGCACATATATTGTTAATTTAAAATAATATTTAAATCTTTCACGGATTATACCTTTGAGTTCGACTCGAGTTGCGCTTCAACGACATCATCGTTAACCACGAAATAATTTTACAAACTAAACGCAATAAAATACATTAAAAACTGAACCCCCGGCGCGAAGTGAGGGTTCAAAAACTAGTTTAAGCTATTATTTAACTTTAACATTAGGCTTGGCCTCAATCTATTTTTTTTAAAGCAAACAGTTGATATTATTACCAAGAATGTTACAATGATACAATATGCCCACAAGAAGGAGCTAACACGACAAATCTAACGAAATACAAACCGAATTACATACACAAGTATTAAGGACTAGCCAACGCCTAAAATCTAACAAGACACCAGCGAGTGAGCAAAGGGACCGACGGTGCTTAACCCATATCAATCATTAGATTTGGGTTTGAAATCCATTGATGCCAATCGGTATTTACCTTCTTCGACCTATTACTTATCCATTCGAAGCTACGAGATTGGATTTCTTGAAAGGCAATTGGCACAGGCCATTTTATATTACGAAAAAGTGTTTTGTTTCGGTTTTGCCATAAAATGTACATGACTACCCACGAATAGTGTGACGACCCGAAAATTTTCGACCAAATTTAAACTTAATCTTTATATTATTTCGACACGATAAGCAAAGTCTGTAATGTTGAGTCTCAAAAATTTTGAACTGTTTCATATATGCAATTACCCTTCAACTATTCCCGACGATTCACGAACAACTATTTGTAAATAGATACATATATTTAAATATATAGATATATATAAATAATAATTTGAATTATAATTTAAAATATTATATGAGTTAATTAATTATATAAATAAAATAATACATGATATATTTATTAAAAAATATATATAAAGTATAGGGAATATACATATATGATTTCGAATTTATTTAGTAAATAATAGAAGCACTCGTTTATCATTCGATGGATATTTAAACAAGTTAAGTTCAAACTTAGGTGATTTTAAAACAAACGGTGATCCGAAAATGAGTTATATGAATCATATGCCTATTAAAAATATATTTATAAGTTAAATAATAAATTTTAACACTTTTTATATATTACCCAGGATCGGAAGTGGACAGTGAGTTAATTCTTGTTTAATAATTTATGAACAAATTTTATACCATAATAACCAAAATAAATAAATATAATTAATTTAAGAATTTAGAATTTTTCTGAGAACTTTTATCCGCCACAGATTTAACAACGGGGTACAAAGTAATAGTCCGAGAAAACTGTCGGCATATACTAACAATTGAGATTTCTAATATAGTGCACGTTTTTTATTTATATTATTATTAAATTATTTATATTTATACTTTTGTCTGCCTTTCTCTTAAACATCGCTTTTCATACATCTATCTCTCTATCCCAACAGTTTAAATTCACGGGACTTAATTCATATTAGTACGTTACTTTTGCTTTTAATAAATTTATTCCATTATCAACTATCCTCTATTTCATCCTATATATAGAAGCATATAGATATACATATATGGAGAACCATGAATTTTTCTGTGTTAATCACCAACCCTTCCTCTTCCATTTTGTTTCAATAACCATTTACAAACACTCACAATATTTAACCCAAAACTACTTCCACCATCTTATTCACCATAACAACCATCAGATACTTCTTCTTCTATGCTCCTTCTCGACAACCGGAGCACCACCCTCAACACCGCCGTAAACAACCCGTCACAACCACCTTTTAAATCTTCACCAATGATACCACCATGGAACTATCATCACCACCGTGATCGCCACCAAGCTCACAACTACCGTAACCCACCGTCAAATCACAACAACCCCATCCTATCACCATCATCACCTAGCTACTGCTATGTTTCAATTTAAATCGGAAAACATCACCATCTGTTACTATTTCTCTTTCGGTTTACATCTGCTACTGTTCTTCTCGACAACCACTTTCGGTTTTGTGAACCAAGATCTACCACATGCACACCTTCCACCATCGACAAACAACCACCAACCTCGCCACCATCTCCGGCAAACACACCGCCGACTACTGCCACCATATACACTTATAACCACCATGAACCATCTCGTATATATACATATACGCGAGTATATATTCCAACCATCACCACCTTCTCCACTTCATCACCAACTCACGACCATCATCCCGTTCAACACCATGATCACTGGCCACCACCATCTAAAACCACCCTAGCTTAACAACCAACAAACTATAAAACCCATTTAATATATATTAAAGATCGAAGAAGAAGATGAATATTAATAAAACGATTTTTGGTACATGCTGTGTTTTCCTTTTCAATCTCCATCCAGCTCTTGTTTGTCGTTATTTTTTTGTTTCTCTTAATCTAGTTTGCAACTACTTTCTTTATTCCTATTAATTAAAGATGAATGGAAAGGATGTTTATGAACACACGATGATTATTATATAAAGAGAATGATGAAAGGATTAGTGCGATGTTAGGTGTAAAGTCGTATAAAAAATAGATAAATAAAATAAAGCACCGAACCCTTTTTGGGTTGTCGACTTCTGATCTTGGTCTGCTTCGAAATTTACCAGGAAGTGAAACAACTTTAAATCTTGGATCAATTAAATCAGAAGTGGGCTGTTGGGAGATCTCTTTTGTTTATATGGGCCGAACTCTAATTGAGTTATTAACAAGCTAGAAGTAGGAAATAGATAAATAAACGGAATATATACATTCCGGGTGTTACTAATTTCAGAAAAACGGAAGTGGAGTAATGGTTAAGGTTGTTGTTGGTTATCGAGAGGTCGCGGGTTCGAGTCTGAGCAAGGGCACTTATTTTTTTTTTTTGGAACACTCTCTTTGTGAGGTAGTTTTGCTACTACTACTACTACTATTATTATTATTATTATTATTATTATTATTATTATTATTATTATTATTATTATTATTATTATTATTATTATTATTATTATTATTATTATTATTATTATTATTATTATTATTATTATTATTATTATTATTGTTGTTGTTGTTGTTGTTGTTGTTATTGTTAGTATTGTAATTATTATTATTACTAATATCATATTTATATCTATAAGTATTAGAAACATTATTATCATTAGAATTTTTATAAGTATTATTAATGTATTTATTATTGTTAATTTTATCATTTAAGTTTTATTATTATTATTTTTATTATTATTATTATTATTATTATTATTATTATTATTATTATTATTATTATTATCATTATTGATATTATTTGTAGTGACCCGAACTTTTCCATGTTTATATATATTAATTGAGATTGATATTTACATGATTAAATGTTTCCAACATGTTAAGCAATCAAACTTGTTAAGACTTGATTAATTGAAATATGTTTCATATAGACAATTGACCACCCAAGTTGACCGGTGATTCACGAACGTTAAAACTTGCAAAAACTATATGATGACATATATATGAATATATATATATATATAGTTAAAATGATACTATGATAAGTAAACATATCATTAAGTATATTAACAATGAACTACATATGTAAAAACAAGACTACTAACTTAATGATTTTTAAACGAGACATATATGTAACGATTATCGTTGTAAAGACATTTAATGTATATATATATCATATTAAGAGATATTCATACATCATAATATCATGATAATATAATAATTTAAAATCTCATTTGATATTATAAACATTGGGTTAACAACATTTAACAAGATCGTTAACCTAAAGGTTTCAAAACAACACTTACATGTAACGACTAACGATGACTTAACGACTCAGTTAAAATGTATATACATGTAGTAGTTTAATATGTATTTATACACTTTTGAAAGACTTCAATACACTTATCAAAATACTTCTACTTAACAAAAATGCTTACAATTACATCCTCGTTCAGTTTCATTAACAATTCTACTCGTATGCACCCGTATTCGTACTCGTACAATACACAGCTCTTAGATGTATGTACTATTGGTATATACACTCCAATGATCAGCTCTTAGCAGCCCATGTGAGTCACCTAACACATGTGGGAACCATCATTTGGCAACTACCATGAAATATCTCATAAAATTACAAAAATATGAGTAATCATTCATGACTTATTTACATAAAAACAAAATTACATATCCTTTATATCTAATCCATACACCAACGACCAAAAACACCTATAAACACTTTCATTCTTCAATTTTCTTCATCTAATTGATCTCTCTCAAGTTCTATCTTCAAGTTCTAAGTGTTCTTCATATATTCTACAAGTTCTAGTTACATAAAATCAAGAATACTTTCAAGTTTGCTAGCTCACTTCCAATCTTGTAAAGTGATCATCCAACCTCAAGAAATCTTTGTTTCTTATAGTAGGTTATCATTCTAATAAAAGGTAATAATCATATTCAAACTTCGGTTCAATTTCTATAACTATAACAATCTTATTTCAAGTGATGATCTTACTTGAACTTGTTTTCGTGTCATGATTCTGCTTCAAGAACTTCGAGCCATCCAAGGATCCGTTGAAGCTAGATCCAATTTTCTCTTTTCCAGTAGGTTTATCCAAGGAACTTAAGGTAGTAATGATGTTCATAACATCATTCGATTCATACATATAAAGCTATCTTATTCGAAGGTTTAAACTTGTAATCACTAGAACATAGTTTAGTTAATTCTAAACTTGTTCGCAAACAAAAGTTAATCCTTCTAACTTGACTTTTAAAATCAACTAAACACATGTTATATATCTATATGATATGCTAACTTAATGATTTAAAACCTGGAAACACGAAAAACACCGTAAAACCGGATTTACGCCGTCGTAGTAACACCGCGGGCTGTTTTGGGTTAGTTAATTAAAAACTATGATAAACTTTGATTTAAAAGTTGTTATTCTGAGAAAATGATTTTTATTATGAACATGAAACTATATCCAAAAATTATGGTTAAACTCAAAGTGGAAGTATGTTTTCTAAAATGGTCATCTAGACGTCGTTCTTTCGACTGAAATGACTACCTTTACAAAAACGACTTGTAACTTATTTTTTCGACTATAGACCTATACTTTTTATGTTTAGATTCATAAAATAGAGTTCAATATGAAACCATAGCAATTTGATTCACTCAAAACGGATTTAAAATGAAGAAGTTATGGGTAAAACAAGATTGGATAATTTTTCTCATTTTAACTACGTGAAAATTGGTAACAAATCTATTCCAACCATAACTTAATCAACTTGTATTGTATATTATGTAATCTTGAGATACCATAGACACGTATACAATATTTCGACCTATCATGTCGACACATCTATATATATTTCAGAACAACCATAGACACTCTATATGTGAATGTTGAAGTTAGCTATACAGGGTTGAGGTTGATTCCAAAATATATATATTTTGAGTTGTGATCAATACTGAGATACGTATACACTGGGTCGTGGATTGATTCAAGATAATATTTATCAATTTATTTCTGTACATCTAACTGTGGACAACTAGTTGTAGGTTACTAACGAGGACAGCTGACTTAATAAACTTAAAACATCAAAATATATTAAAAGTGTTGTAAATATATTTTGAACATACTTTGATATATATGTATATATTGTTATAGGTTCGTGAATCAACTAGTGGCCAAGTCTTACTTCCCAACGAAGTAAAAATCAGTGAAAGTGAGTTATAGTCCCACTTTTAAAATCTAATATTTTTGGGATGAGAATACATGCAGGTTTTATAAATGATTTACAAAATAGACACAAGTACGTGAAACTACATTCTATGGTTGAATTATCGAAATCGAATATGCCCCTTTATATTAAGTCTGGTAATCTAAGAATTAGGGAACAGACACCCTAATTGACGCGAATCCTAAAGATAGATCTATTGGGCCTAACAAACCCCATCTAAAGTACCGGATGCTTTAGTACTTCGAAATTTATATCATATCCGAAGGTTGTCCCGGAATAATGGGGATATTCTTATATATGCATCTTGTTAATGTCGGTTACCAGGTGTTCACCATATGAATGCTTTTTATCTCTATGTATGGGATGTGTATTGAAATATGAAATCTTGTGGTCTATTATTATGATTTGATATATATAGGTTAAACCTATAACTCACCAACATTTTTGTTGACGTTTTAAGCATGTTTATTCTCAGGTGATTATTAAGAGCTTCCGCTATCGCATACTTAAATAAGGACGAGATTTGGAGTCCATGCTTGTATGATATTGTGTAAAAACTGCATTCAAGAAACTTATTTTGTTGTAACATATTTGTATTGTAAACCATTATGTAATGGTCGTGTGTAAACAGGATATTTTAGATTATCATTATTTGATAATCTACGTAAAGCTTTTTAAAACCTTTATCTATGAAATAAAGGTTATGGTTTGTTTTAAAAATGAATGCAGTCTTTGAAAAACGTCTCATATAGAGGTCAAAACCTCGCAACGAAATCAATTAATATGGAACGTTTTTAATCAATAAGAACGGGACATTTCATTATTGATACCATTATAATTATAATTATCAAAACTTGCATTTTTATTATAAATTATCATTTTTGTTATTATTTTTATTATTAGTATTTTTATTATCATTACTATTATTTTTAATATTACTATTATTACTATTTTTAGTATTATTATAATTAGAATTATAATAAACCAATGATAGTTATAAAAAATATATATATATATTTTTACATATATCCTAACTATACTAATATTATATATTGATTTAAATAAAAATGTTATTATTATAACATATCAACTACTCCGTAAATTATATATAATAGATAAACATATTCTAACATAATCATATATATAAGAATATTAATTATTTATCTAAAATAACATACAAATTATTAAGTATATTAATATTAATATATAAAACTTGTTTAATAGTTATAATATGTGTTAATATATACAAATGATATAGGTTCGTGAATCCGAGGCCAACCCTGCATTGTTCAGTTTCGTCGTATGCATATTTTTACTACAAAATATCGTATTGTGAGTTCATTTGCTCCCTTTTTACTCTTTACATTTTTAGGACTGAGAATACATGCGTTGTTTTTACAACTGCTTTATTAAATGCTTTTGAAATATATATTGGGCAAATGGCCCGAAAAGGTAACCTATTTTGACAATTTTGTCAATAAAGGTAATATGACTTTTCCAGATGCCTGAAAAGAATGTTTGTTTTAATTTGGAAGTCGAAAAGGATTATAATTTGAAAAAGTGTTAAATTGAGGTAATTTTTGCTGTAATATGACTTTTCCAGATGCCCGAAAAGAATGTTTGTTTTAATTTGGAAGTCAAAAAGGATTATAATTTGAAAAAGTGTTAAATTGAGGTAATTTTTGCTGAAAAAGTGTATCAACGTGTATTGCCAGATTTGCAAAGGAAAAAAAAAAAAAAGCCACATCAGCAAAAATTACCTCAAATTAACACTTTTTCAAATTATAATCCTTTTCGACTTCCAAATTAAAACAAACATTCTTTTCGGGCATCTGGAAAAGTCATATTACCTTTATTGGCAAATTTGGCAAAATAGGTTACCTTTTCGGGCCATTTGCCCATATATTTTTAACTGAGAACACATGAAATGCTTTTATAAATGTTTGACGCGATATCACACCAGCAAAACATTCCTCGAATGAATTATTATGCAGACAGAAGTTCTGTGGTTTATTATTGAATTAGTTGGACGTGATAATTGCCACTAATTGTTGTGAATATTTTCCCCTGATTATTATTGCTTGGTAACCTAAGAATTAGAAACGGGTATGACCCTAATTCACGCGAATCCTAAAGGTAGCTACCGGGTTTAACACCCCCACCCAGAATGTTCACTAGACGGAAGAGCTAGTGGGCGTGGTGTTTAGTACTTCGAAGTTTATATATTTATACAGACGAGATGTTCTGTTTTGGGGATATTATTGATGCGTATTATATGTTATGGTCGGTTACCATGTTGAGCAATGAAATCAAAGTGAATGTTATGTATCGAGAGAATGATTTTTATACACAGGTTATGTGTATTATTTTTGTGCACGAGATATGTGTACGGTTATTAAAAATCATGAGGCAACCTACGGGGGAGAAAATGATACGAACCTACTCAGCCAAGCATTATGAAAAATAGTTTAGTACACGAGATAGGTGTACTGTATTTAAATCTTGTGGTCTATCAAAATAATGAATTTTATTGTTTATGATAAACCTATGAACTCACCAACCTTTTGGTTGACACTTTAAAGCATGTTTATTCTCGGGTATGAAAGAAATCTTCCCCTGTATATTTGTTCATTTTAGAGATATTACTTGGAGTCATTCATGACATATTTCAAAAGACGTTGCATTCGAGTCGTTGAGTTCATCAAGATTATTATTAAGTCAATTATAGTTGGATATATTATGAAATAGTATGCATGCCATCAACTTTCGATGTAATGAAAGTTTGTCTTTTAAAAACGAATGCAATGTTTGTAAAATGTATCATATAGAGGTCAAGTACCTTGCGATGAAACCAAATGTAATGTATTCGTCCAGATGGATTAGGACAGGACGTTAAAGTTGGTATCAGAGAGGTGGTCTTAGCGAACCAGGTCTTGCATTAGTGTGTCTAACTATTAGTTGTTTAGATGCATTAGTGAGTCTGGACTTCGATCGTGTCTGCATGTCAAAAGTTTTGCTTATCATTTCTTGTCGGAAATCATTTCTTAGAAAATTACCTACTTATCATTCTTAGTCTAGACACATCTTACTGCATTGATTGCATGAATAGTGTATAGACAAAATTCATATCTTAACATATCTGCTAATCCATATCTTAGTTTATCTGTTACTGTAAACTTTGCCTGACATATTCCGTAAATTCCTCTGTAATCTACGAAATCTTTTGTTATATATATATATATATATATATATATATATATATATATATATATATATATATATATATATATATATATATATGTGATGACCCGAAAATTTTTGACTTATTTAAACCAATTCTCTATACGATTTATTATTTTAACACGCTAAACAAAGTCTGTTAGATTGAGTCTCAAAATTTTAGAACTGTTTCATATATACAATTACCTTTGATTACTCTCGACGATTCATGAACAATTATATGTATGTATATATATATGTACAAGTAAAAACCCTATTTGCTACAGTAAAACACTATTTGCTACAGTAAACCACTATTTGCTACAGTAAACCACTATTTGCTACAGTAAAACACTATTTGCTACAGTGAAACACTATTTGCTACAGTGAAACCGTATTTTGCTACAGTGCTACAGTGAAAAACGACTTTGCTACAGTGATTTGCTACAGTAAACACTATTTGCTACAGTAAACACTATTTGTTGCTGTAAAACACTATGAGCCTAGGTCTGCTGGTTCTGAGAGATCACAAGCTGGTACTGATTCTACTGATATTGATCAGCAACCTTCTGTTGCTGCTCACTCATCTGAACCAGCTGATGATCAAGATGCTGTGTGTTCTACAACCAGCTATTTGATGAACCAGCATCCGATTGAGCAGATTATTTGCTACAGTAAAACACTATTTGCTACAGTAACACTATTTGATGTCGACAAACTACCAAACAAAAACAGAAAAGGCGGCCATGCGATCGCATGGCAAAAACACTGAAAACTCATGCGATCGCATGAGCTACAGTAAACGGAAAAGTAATATAAATACGCCTGTTTTGCTCGACGAATTATCACATATTTTTTTCTTCAGTAATAAAAATTTATATTTAAATTATAATTATAATTTTAAATTTAAGTTTAATAATAATAAAGTATATTCGAGGGTGTTTTAATTCGGGTTTTAAACCACTTTAAGCTAAGGAAATATTGGGTATTGTTCGGGGTATTGTTCTTGAATCCAAGGCCAACCATACAGTCGTCTACCATCATTACGTCTACGCAATTTGCCTACAATATTGAGTCTCAATATTGAACTGTGAGTTTATAGTCTCCCTTTTTAAATACTTTAAATATTTTTGGGCTGAGAATATATGCAATTTATTTTAAACGCGATAAGACACAAGTACATACTAAATTCTACACTGAGTTAAACCGAAAATCCCTTAGCTTTGGTAACTAGTAGCTGCCAGTACATAGGATATGGACTGGTGGGCGCGAATAATTGTATATGGATCCATAGGGCTTGACATCCCCGTCCGAGCTAGAGCACTAGCCTTTTAACGGACGTATGTTATTTGAGTTTAAGACACGTTGGTTTGCGTGTATTAAAACGAATGGGGTAATTATCACTATAGCGTTAAGTTTAGTTACCAGGGTGCTCTGTTACGTAGAATCTATTGATAAACTTTTGATGAAATCTTGTGGTCTATCTTTATATATGTTTATGACTCGAGCAATTAAACCTATAACTCACCAACATTCGTGTTGACTTTTTAGCATGTTTTATTCTCAGGTCCTTAGAATGCTTCCGCTGTGATGTGCTTGTTGCCTGCATGGAGTCTCTCATGCTTTGTACAAAGTTTATTGCATTCAAAATAAAACTGCGTTGTGTAATAAATAATTGGACTGTGATGTCAACCTGTAAATTAAAGACTTATGTATTTCGGGGTTTTGCTTATACCTAAGCACTCGCCCACATGTTTATAACTTTCTATGTTTAGAAAGTTACTTATTTTAATGAATGCAATATTTTATCAAAACGTATCATATAGAGGTCAAAACCTCACTGTGGAATCAATGATTAATGTGCCGCGTCAATAGCGATTTTGACGGGTCGTTACAATATATATATATATATATATATATATATATATATATATATATATATATATATATATATATATATATATATATATATATATATATATATATATATATATATATATATATATATATATTCTATGTAATTAGAATACCATTCGATAGCCGGAAATTATTTCATATCGAAAAATCCTTTATTCAATCGTACGAAATGGAACTCGTCACTAGTTCAAGTCCCTCGGATTCCGATGTGGAGTTTCACTCAAGCTCCGAAAGCAGTGTGACCGGAAGGGACCAACCAATTAACCATCACCTATTTTGGATGAAATAGGGAAGGGTTCGTAGTCGACTAAACCAATGGAGATAAGAAGGAAGCGATCATTTCCATCCACCACATTTCCCTCTTGGCGAAGAACCTAAAGCACTTACCGACGAACCTATCTGAAACATCATTTTCAGCCTCATTTCCAGGGTAGCTCATCACGATTATATTCTATCCACAATTCTAAACCTTATTCATCCACTCGTTTCGACCAACAATCATCCCAGAATAATGGAAGAAGTCAACGAGCTTCGCGCTCGAGTAATCAATTTGGAGAATATAGTGCAAAACTTACCAGCTTCAGCAACATCACCAGCACCAACAGTACCACCCACATCAATACCAGTACCACCAATAACCCAAGTTTCAACATCACACGCCTCAACATCTCATTATGTACCTCGAACATAATCATCATTCTACGAATCGTTCTACATCATTTATCTTCGTTCTACATGACGATTATATAATTTCTAATGTTTTAGAGATTATGTGTTCTAGTTCTAACGATAAATCAAATGAGATTAATATCATATTAACTCATTAAATCCATGATTACATCTGAAGAAAATATATATGTATATATGTTTACATAAAGATTGTAATTAAAAATTCTTTTATACAAACTGTTAATGGTGAAAATATTTTAACGGATAGGTAATACCCGAGAAATATTTAGATTTCACATTAATAAGTTACACTGTACATTCTTCCAATCTGATTCAACAGTCATTTACTATCCTACTTACATCTACAGATATACGTATCCATTCACCGCAGAATAACCATTTTCATTCAATTTCATATTTGGATTTTGACCTATCAGAATTCAACAAGTGGCATAATTAAGAAAACATTTGACAAAATAAAATTTGTTAGAAACAAACAAATTAACTATGAGAAATTTTGTTAAGAATCCACGCTAATAAATCCTAGCTAACTGTTCCTAGCTAACTGCTAAATCCTTATTACATTTATTTATCGCAATTTTAATTCTTGCTATTTTATTTATCGTCATTTAATTTCTGTTATTTATTTTACGCACTTTAAATATCGGGACACGTATACAATCTTTTGACATATCATATTGACGTCATCTATATATATTATTTGGAATAACTTAGACACTCTATATGCGGTAATGCTCGAGTTAGCTATACAGGGTTGAGGTTGATTCTAAATAATATATATACTTTGAGTTGTGATCGAGTCTGAGACATGTATATAATGGGTCACGACACGTATTAATTAATTCGAATATTATATATTAAAATATATATGAATTGTTGAACTACTAATTGTGGACTACTAACTTTGGACTAATAACATTGGACAATTAAAATGAAATAAAATATTGATTATAACATATGAAACTAAACATTTCTTCAAGTTTGCCACTTGATTTCATCTTAAACCGCATTTGTATCATGACAATTACAATCTGCATTCAAACCTTTCATGATTCTTGAAAACACCTCAATCGAGAGGATGATCCAACCACACGTTATCTACAGAAGAAAAGATTGATGCGTATAGTTATGCACCTGAAAAACTGTGACGACCCGGAAATTTCTGAACAAATTTAAACTTTATCTTTATATCATTAGATAAATATTTCAAACATATATATTACGTACAAATTTACAATTCTAAATATATATATATATATATATATATATATATATATATATATATATATATATATATATATATATATATATATATATATATATATATATATATATTTTAACTTAGTCATAAAACGTCCTGATTTAAAATAATATATTTTGATAAACAACGAGCCACTGATTTATAGAAGCAAATGACCACAACGCTCAATTTTATAAGTTATTTTTTTTATAAGATAATTTATTGATGAGTAAGTCAAATTATTAATAAGGGTACACGTCGCGTAACGTAAAAGGCTAGTTTTCTAAACGTACGAAAGTGCGTTCGAAAAACCGAAAGTGGTACATGAGTCGAGTGACAACGTACGAGTCACTTGAATAAAAATTACATTTTTACTACGCACGTAAATATAATATAATATTTAATTAATTCTAAAGATTAAATACATTATATATTAAATAATAATATATTAAGATCATGAGTGTCGGTAGCCAAATGAAAATGCAATGTATGCTGTAAAGTGGAACCATGCGATCGCATGGATTAACATCACAAACCCCATGCGATCGCATGGGGTGTTAGGTGCCGAAATCTTCTATAAAGCATTCGAGTTTTGGTTCGTTTAATTCACTTTTCTTTCTATCTATCTCTCGAACTCTTAATATAAATATATATAATTATTATTATTATTATTATTATTATTATTATTATTATTATTATTATTATTATTATTATTATTATTATTATTATTATTATTATTATTATTATTATTATTATTATTAAAAGATTAATATTAATCTTAATATTATTATGAGTAGTATTAGTGTTATTATTAGTAGTATACATAAAATACTACGACGAGGGTACGCGCGAGTTATTTTAAAAATAGGTTTTGCGAGCGGGATAGGGCTAAGGAAATTATGGATTATAGCTATGGAGGTTATGGGTAATGTTTGAGAGCATGCTCATGAGGTCAAACTAGTGTTTATCATCTCCGTTGCGTCTACGTACCTTTCCTGCAATATTGAATCTCAAAATTGATACGTGAGAACTCGTAATTTAATTTTTATATATTAATAGTGTATCCCTGACTAGTGCCCGAGTATATAGGATTATGCATGCTTGTACTTTTAATATTGCCATCAGATAGGTTATGTTGAATCCTGAGTTAGTTACATATGCGGTTGAGATAAGGTATAAGATATGCATGTCGTTGGAAAGCTAGCAAAAAATTATTAACTTTTCATTTAGAAATCGCGTGATTTCGATGAACGGATTAAAAGATATGGTCAACTGAATTATGGTTAACGTTAAATGAAATTGTGTTTGAAACTGTAAATTAATATTTAAACAACTTGTCTATGAGATTGATAAATTGAATTTATAAATATTACTAATCGAGTAAATGAATTTCTATATAAGGCACGTCTCGTCTTGTTGAGCAATTGTCAAAGTTGACTGTCTTATCATGTTATAAATCTTTATAAACACTACAATCTGATTTTACAAGTATTGGAAAACTATGTGAAATAATAAAATATGTTCAATTGCCATGATAATTCAAATATAATATAGCTCCTGAAATAAATAATATTTTGAGTTTGATAAACTATAAATTCGTTCAATTATCATGACTTATATTATGTTAACTTTTGAGATGACTTTTGTTAACTTTTGTATGTCGGTCTCGAGCATTAGGATTGTGATACACTATGACCAGACCTAATTTGTTAGACATGTATTGACTAACATATGTTCTCTAGGTTGAGATCTACGGTTATTTTACATTCCGAGTTTCGGTCACATTCCGGTGAATTACTTTATGTGATGTTAAGGTGAGTTTCATTTGCTCCCTTTTTAATTGCTTTTGCAATCTATATTTTTGGGCTGAGAATACATACACTTTATTTTAAACGCAAATGGATACAAGTACATACTAAATTCTACACCTAGTTTGAACCGAAAATCCCTTAGCTTTGGTAACTAGTAACTGCCGGTTATAAGAACTGGTGGGCGCGAGTAGTTATATATGGATCCATAGGGCTTATATTCCCGTCCGAGCTAGAGCACTAGCCTTTTAACGGACGTATGCTATTTGAGAAGCGTACACATTGGTTTGCGTGTATTATTAAGATGATTATACAAAGGGTATAAATTATATATACGTTAAGTTTAGTTACCAGGGTGCTCAATTTCGTAGAATATTTTGATAAACGTTTCAGGATGAAACAACTGAAAACTTGTGATTCATCTTTATATACAGATTATGCACAACATTAAAACAATGAACTCACCAACCTTTGTGTTGACACTTTTAAGCATGTTTATTCTCAGGTTTCTAGAAGTCTTCCACTGTTTGATTATATGTGATACAAGCTATGTGCATGGAGTCATACATGTTTTATTCAAGAAAACTTTGCATTCACCAAATCATCACCGTGTATCTTATTTTGACTGCATTGTCAACGAATGTATTATGGTAAACTATTATTTATGGTGATTGTCTATATGTAGAAATCATCAAACGTTGAAAACCTTAGAAATTGATATTCATTTATTGTGTACCTTTTGAAAAGAATGCAATGTTTACAAAACGTATCATATGGAGGTCAAAACCTCACTATGAAATCAATGAATGATGTATTCATCTAAAGGGATTTGGAAGGATCGTCACAGTTGGTATCAGAGCTTGAGGTCATAGGGAACCAGAATTTGCATTAGTGTGTTTAACTGGTAATTGTTAGGATGCATTAGTGAGTCTGGACTATGACTGTATATGTTTTTACCGAGTTTTACTTATTATTTCTTGTCAGAAATTACCTGTTATTATCTTAAGCCTAAGACACATTTTACTGCATTGATTGCATAGATAGTGTATGGACAAATTTCGTATCTTAAGCATATCTATTACAGTAAACTCTGTCTTACACTTTCCGAAAATTTCTCCGTAACTTATGGGATTTTGGTATTATATATACGTATGTAAATTATGTATCGAAGAATACCAAACTAAATCCTATAATCTATCTCATATCAAAATCAATTCCCTGATTATACAAGATGGATCACGTATTTAGTTCAAATTCCTTAAACTCCGACAGCTATTCCGATATGGATATTCACCTGAACTCCAAAGACAGTGTAACCAGAATGGATCAACCAATTAGCCATCATCTATTCTGGATGAATTGGGGATGAGTTCGTAGTCTACTTAATCATTGGAGACAAGAAGAAGGCGATCCCTTCCATCCACCACATTGCCCTCTTGGCGAGGAACCTGAAGCACTTACAGGTGAACCTGTTCGTAATACCATTTTCTCTCTCATTTCTAGAGTATCTCATGATGATTATATACTATCTCACATTCTAGATCTCATTCATCCTCTCATCCGAACCGACAATCATCCCGATATAATAGAAGAAGTCAACGAGCTTCGCACTCGGGTAGTGGCTTTGGAGAATATGGTGCAAAGGTAACAAGCACCAGCAGCAACAGTACCACCATCAGCAACATCAAAAGTACCATCACCACCACCAACAACAACATCCACATCCCACACTTCAACATCACAATTTGTACCTTGAGCATCAACGTCATACTCACCATAGATACCAAGGAGTACCAACAACAATAACTGATAGTGCTCCAAATGAACATATATTTAGGCACAATATCCTTCCAATATGTAAAGCTTTTAGTTGTAATTGTTCTATTTTTATGTAATATTCGTTTAAATAAATAAGTGCGAAGACAAAAGAAGAAAACGACGATTTGAAGATGCAAATGACCAAAAAGCTCAAATGTACAAGATATAATTCAAGTGGTTCAAATTATTGATGAGAAACGTCTAAAAAATTACAAGAGTACAAGTCGCGGAACGCAAAGTACAAGATATCTCCGCGTACGAAAGGACGTTCGAAAATCCGAAACCGAGACATAAATTGAGTATCAACGTGCGAGTCAACGGTCCTAAAATTACGAGTCAACTATGCACAAGAATATAATATAATATATATATAATTAATATAAATTATATAAATTATATATATATTTAATAAATATGTCGACAAGCTAGAAAACAAAAAATATGTGAGCTGGATCTGACGGCCATGCGATCGTATCGGAAATAGGCATAAAACCCATGCGAGTGCATGAGCCCATGCGAGTGTATGAGATTTGCACTAAAACCCCATGCACTCGCATGGGCATCAGAATCAGGAAATATGCCTATAAATATCAGGCTTCTGCTCGACGAATACACTACACCTTTTCCAACCTCAATCTCTCTATATGTAGTTATATTTATATTTATAATTATAATTTTAATTTTAATTTAAGTTAATAATAATAAGGTTATTGTAAGAATGTTTTACGGGTTTTAAGTCGGAACTCTGCCCGTGTAACGCTACACGATAAATAATCACTGTAAGCTATGTTCTTCCATTTTAATTTAATATTTCGTAGCTAAGTTATTATTATGCTTATTTGAGCCAAAGTAATCGTGATGTTAGACTAAATATTAAGACGGGGTTATTAGATTTTGTACCATAATTAAGGTTTGGACAAAAGACCGACACTTGTGGACATTGAACTATTGACTATTAATAGATAGGGGGTATTGTCTAATTGAATGACAACTCATTAGAATCTGTCGAACCTATCTTCAAATTAGTTAATCTAATAATTATTAAAATGATTATGTATGTTCTATTTAGTGACGTTTATACGACATCTTTTACGATCATTTAATTAATTATTCGGGTTGGGTAATTGATTATTCATTCTGATCAAGTGGGTAAATTAATATTCATATCTCATTAAAACAGGGGTGGATTACATACAAGGGTAATTGGTGTAATTGTTAACAAAGTATTAAAACCTTGGATTATACGCAGTCGATAACCTGGTGTAATCATTAAACAAAGTATTAAAACCTTGTTACAGTTCGAATCCCTAATTAGTTGAAATATTTGACTTCGGGAATAAGGTTAATTTGACGAGCATTTTATAATTATGACCGATGGACTATTATGGACAAAAACCAGATAGGTATCAAATAAATCTAGGACAAAGGACAATTAACCCGGATAAATAAATTAAAATCAAAACGTCAAACATCATGATTACGGAAGTTTAAATAAGCATAATACTTTTATTTCATATTTCATCGTACTTTTATTTTCTGTCATTTCATTTAACGCACTTTTAATTATCGCAACTTTAAATATTATTATTTATTTTACGCACTTTAATTATTGTCATTTATCTTTACGCTTTATTTAAAATCGGTCATTAAACGGTAAAAACCCCCTTTTATAATAATATTACTATATATAATTATATATATTTTATATAAATATAGTTGTTAAAAATATAGCGTTAAACTCAGCTAGCTCCCTATGAAACGAACCGGACTTACTAAAAACTACACTACTGTACGATTAGGTACACTGCCTATAAGTGTTGTAGCAATATTTAGGTATATCCACTCTATAAATAAATAAATAACTTGTGTAAAATTGTATCGTATTTAATAGTATTTCGCAATAAAAATATAACTATTTCGTATACGCTGCTGCACACATCAAGTATTTTTGGCGCCGCTGCCGGGGATTCGAAAGCGAAACGCTATAAAAAAATATATATTAAGTTTTTAATCTATTTTTTTAAAAAAATTATATAAATTTAAAAATATAAAAACATAAAAAAATAGTTATTTCTATATTTTTAAGTATTTAAATTAAAAAAGTCTATATTTTTATTTTTCGTTTGTTAAAAATTAAGATTAATAAGTAATTTTTTTTATATATAAGTTTTTATTACATATTGTTTTTTTTTAATTAAAAACAAAAAATTAAATTCAGAAAAAAATAAGTAAAAGTAATCGGGCCCAACTGTAGCAGCCCATCAGCTGGCCTGGATCCACACACCATGCGATCGCATGGCCCAGAAGAGTTAAAAACATGCGACCGCATGACCTATTCTGACACGCCAGGTCTGATCATAGTACAGCATTAATTACGGAGTATTATTAATTATTATTATTAATTAACCCTAATTAGGGTTTAATTAATTAATTAGTTTTTAATATTAGTTTTAGTTTTATTATTTAATTTGTAATATTATGTTTTAATTAGTTTTATTAATATATAAATTAATACTTTTATAAAATAAATAATATAAAAATAATATTTTTATAAAAATTGTATTTTTATAATTTAAGTTTTTATTTTTATTTTTATATTTTGTATCTTTTTATTAATTTAATCGTAATATTTGTATTTTTATCGTTCGTAACTAGTTTTAAGATATAGTTTTTGCCGTAGTTATTTTTATTTCTACATTTTTAGGATTTGCCGTAAAATCCCTTAAGTACTTTTTCTTTAGACTAAGATTTAGGTGCTTTAGAATTTTGCGACGCCGTTTTAAGATTTTAGTACTTTTTAAATTATTTCCGTTTTGGATATAGAATTTCTTTTAAGCTTTAATACTTTTAGACGTAACTTTTAATATTTAATTTTTAGACTTTTAAGTTTTATTATTATTTTTCGACTTTTATTTTTCGACGCGCTATTTTCTTATTATTTTTCGACTCTTATTTTTCTACGTTTTTCGACGCACTCTTTTTCTTTCTTATTTCTCGACGCTCGAGTTTTTAGGACATAGATTTTTTTTCTTCAAAATTTTGACGAAAAATTATTTTAAGTGGTTAAATTGATAGACATCCAAAATTTTCTGGTTCGTAGTAATAGTTGGATTTGTTAGTGGTGAGTTGTGGGCTTTCGATTTAAAGAGTCCTGACTACCTGCTGCATCTATTGGCTATTCGAAACGTGGGCAAAATTAGAAAAGTCTATTAATTTGATAACTTATATAATTTTTATTTTTATAACTAATAGGATATTCAGTGAATGCACCGAGCAAAACCTTCACCACCTTTCATACGTTCACCACCTGTAACTCGATCAAGACATCTAGCCAATATTTTCGCCGTTGATTTTTCTTTAGAATCATCATCTAGTCGAACAAGTACTCCAATTCAAATTTTCGATAATCCATTTTTTGAACCCGACCTCACAATTGAGAACCCGGAGGATATTCAAGGACAATTTCGAGATCCTGAACCACTAATTATTCCTCCTGAACCACAAATCATTCAACCCGAGATTGTCGAGGAAGAAACCATTAAATCAGAATCCTCTAGTGATTCGTATTCAACAAATTCAATTATGGAAGTAACTGAACCTCTAAGTATGGAAGACCGAATGAGAGCCACACGCACGGGCCAAGGTCACGCCATTATTAAGCCAGATATTAATGCGCCAGATTATGAAATCAAGGGACAAATCCTACACATGGTAACTAATCAATGTCAATATAGTGGTACGCCAAAAGAAGATCCAAACGAACATCTTCGAACCTTTAATAGGATCTGTACTCTATTCAAATTCAGAGAAGTTGAGGATGAACAGATCTATCTCATGTTATTTCCCTGGATTTTAAAGGGAGAAGCTAAAGATTGGTTAGAATTGTTACCTGAAGGGGCGATTGACACATGGGATGTCTTAGTTGAAAAATTTCTTAAACAATTCTTTCCGGCATCTAAAGCTGTGAGACTTCAAGGAGAAATTGTTACGTTCTCGCAAAAGCCAAATGAAACATTATATGTGGCTTGGACAAGATTCGGAAAGTTGTTGAGAGGATGTCCTCAAAATGGTTTAGACATTTATCAAATAGTACAAATATTCTATCAAGGATACGACATTGCTACACGAAAAGACATCGACATAACAACTGGTGGTTCCATTATGAAGAAAACTGCAACTGAAGCTCACAAGATAATTGATAATACAGCCTCCCACTCTCATGAGTGGCACCAGGAAAAAGATATTTTTCGTTCATCTAAAGCAGCTAGAGCCGATTCTAGCCATGACTTTGATTCCGTTTCTGCAAAAATAGATGCTTTCGAGAGACGAATGGAAAAGATGACTAAAGATATTCACGCAATACGAATCAGTTGTGAGCAATGCAGTGGACCACACTTAACAAAAGATTGTCACATCGAGCAAACGATGGAACAACGTGAGAATATTTCCTACATGAACCAAAGGCTGGGAAATAATTATCAAAATAATTATCAACCGCCAAGGTCAAACTTCAATCGAAATCAAAACATTCTTTACAATCCAAATGGATCCAACAATAACTCGTACAACCAACAAGGTCCGAATAACCAACCAACTCAAAACAACACTTTCAATCAACAAAGACCTAGCTTGTATAAACCACCACAACAAATCGAAGAGAAAAAGTCAAATCTGGAAGAAATGATGGCAAAGCTAATGGAATCTCAAACACAATTTTTTACATCTCAAACCCAAACAAATGAGAGGTTTGATCAGTCATTAAGAACTCAACAAGCTTCCATTTTGAATCTAGAAAAACACGTAGGTACTCTTGCTAGCATGATGAGTGAGAGGGAACAAGGAAAGCTACCAAGTAATACTGAAGTATATCCTCGGAGTGAGAATGTTAATATGGTATCAACGAATTCTGAAAAACCATCATCAGAAGATGGGAAGGTTTTAGATGTGAGTAATAATGAAGAAGTTACAACATCACCACCACACGAGTATGTAAAGCCAGTGGTGGCACCATACAGACCACCCATCCTGTTTCCAAGAAAAGGAGTTGAGTATGAGCAAGTGATAGGTAATAAAGTTTGTGATACCTCTGGAAAGAAGAAGAAGAATAAGAAAGTGCAAGAAACAAAAACCGTAAAAATAAATCCGGTGAAGACCGTTCCACCAAAAGTTCCACCAAGGTTGGGTGATCCGGGTGAATTTATTGTTCCTTGTCTACTTAGTGATTGTGTCATGTATGATGCACTAGCAGATTTAGGTACGAGTGTGAGTGTTATGCCTCTTTCATTATATAAGAGATTAGGAGTAGGTGAGTTAAGTCCAACGAAAATGAGTGTTCGACTCTTTGATCAAACCATTAGGCACCCAGTTGGAATTGCTGACAACCTACCCATTCAAGTGAGTAATTTAACCTTTTTAGTCGAATTTATTGTCATTGAAATAGAAGAGGACCCAAACATTCCTCTAATTTTAGGTCGACCATTCTTAGCGTCCACCAGGGCGTTATTTGATGTAAGAGAGGGTAGAATGACACTTAGTGATGGTGAAAAATCGGTCACCTTTGTGAGTCGAAAGTCTAAATCTCCACCAACCAAAACCGTTGAACCAACAAAAACGATTGGTAAGAACCATGTTGTTTTACCAACTCCAACGGTAGTGCTTAACAATAATAAAATGCCTAAGTGTGGGGAAGATGAAGTAACACCTAATGATGACTTGATAACAAAGAACCCCGTTGTTGATACAAAATTAAATGACCCCGTTATTAACAGTTCAATGAAGAAACTTATTAAACGGATTCGCGATGCTAGAATTAAGGGGAACTTTAAGTTATGTAACCGATTAGTATCCAATCTATCGCCTAAAGAAAAGGCGAAACTAGTTGAATTTGTGGATATTACACAAGAATCCGACCAATGGCTTAAAGCAAAAGTTATAGATATGCAAATTGATTATGGTCCAAGAGAAATTGACAATGAAGTTAATCACAATTTCGACACCACAGCTACCTAAGTGTGGGGAGATTCAGATGTTCTAAAAAGAAAATGCTATCTAGAGTTAGTTGTTCTGTTCTCGTGTAGTTCCGAGAATGGAATTCGATTGGTCTTTTCCACTAGCAGACACTAAAGAACTAGTTTTCTCCCCCATTCTGAATTTTTGTTTTTTAGGTTTTATATGAAATTAATTTGCATTTTTTTTAAATTTAATTTTTGTGTGATTTTAAAAAAATAAAAATTACTTTATTTCATTAAGTTTAAAAAATGATTTCTAAAATTCATCGTAAGTTGAAGAGTAGGTCATGTGTAACGACCCTGGTTTTTCCAACGTTATTTATTAATAATTATTATTATTAATACGTGTGATTAATCGAATGTATGTTATTACATTTACTTGTTGCTTTAATTGCCCGTACTTGAACTTTAAATGCCCGAAACGTCTTTGTGACACCCGGAACTTGCACGAATAATATTTTAAGATATTATTTACATTCATGATTAATTTTATTAATCATTTTAATTAACTAAGACTATTAGTTAATTACTTGGGCATTTAGTGGACTTACTTGTTACTTGCATACAACTTGGGCCTTTTAGTGTTAATGGACTTGTGTAAGCCCACCCTACTTATATTTATGAATTAGTTAGCCCATGATGACTTGTAAGTAGCAAATTTAAATGGAACTAGCTAGTTAAAGGCTTTAGGAATCTTGTTGGCTCATTATCCCCATGAAACCCCATGCATTAACCACCTTTTATGATCTTTACTTGCAAGAGACCACAAAACAAACCCATTCCCCTTGATTTTGCTGCAGGCCGTGGGGTTTTGTGGCTTCAAAGGAGTCCACACTTCTTATTTTGCATTACTTGTTCACTTGAAATCTCTCACTCAAACACACACACACACAAAACTTGCTTCATTTTCTCTCAAACTTTCTCTAGTTCTTGTAAGTGTATGAACTTTATTTCTCTTCTTTTTCTTCAACCAAAACCGATTTCCAATCCATCTTCATCATCATTCTTTGTTGTTAAATTGTTACTTGTTCTTGTTTAAGGTTGATTACTTGTAAGTTACTAGTTATTATTTACTTACTTACTTGTCTTTATTTACTAAGTTACAAGATCAAACTTTCTAGTTTTGATTCTTCATCTTTATCTTGTTATAACAAGAACATCAAGAACATAATCTATCTAGTTATGTTCTACATATTTTGTTTCAAAAGATTAAAGTTCATAGTTGTATAAACTCATTACTTGTAGTTCTTGAAGTAACTTTAAAGTTACTTCACTTAAAGATCAACTCGGGTTGAATCTTTAAAAGTATGAGCAACTATGAACCATTTTCTTATTTACTTAGTTTTCTACTTTATTTTGTTTCAAAAGATTTAAAGTTTATAATCTTTATAATTGTTACTTGTGTTCTTGTTTGTTGTATGTTACTAGAATACCACCTTCATGGTTGGTTTAGGCTTATCATTCATTTTCTTTATTTCTTATTGTTAGTTGCTTACTACACATTTGAACAAGGACATGAAACCAACAAGAGCTTACACTTTGGTGCAAGTATCATGGATCCAACACTTGGTTGTGATCTTTCTTAGTGTTCATGAACTTGTTCATAAACTTACATGTAACCTTGGTTCATCAAACACTTACAACACTTGCACTTGAGTTATGATGGACAAACCTTGGTCAAAATGATGTTAACACATCAACGAGTTGTACACTTAAAGCTATACGCATCAAGGATGAGAACCGTGATGAACATCAAGCACCGAGACAACCGGAACTCTCCAAAACCCACTGTTCTGTCCAAAACCTACTGACCTGATGCTTCTGGAACAGACCAGTAGACCTGGGCTGTTCTAACCTTGATTTTTAGATAGAACTTTTCGAGTAGATAACTTTTCATATAGGACTCGTCTTAATCCGAGTTACGGTTTAGGATTTATGGCCCTCCGATCGTTACCATGTCCTTTAACGTTGTGCAGAAATTTCTGACCTACTCGCACTTAGACCGTCGCCACGGTCAAACCAAGACGAGTTTGCTTCTGTAAATTTTACCACACTTAAGGGACTCATAGACGGAGCCATGACCACTGGTCTCACCTTAATTCAGTAAGGGTAGAGGCCGTGGTGACTGACCGAAGTCAGTCTTTGTTTTAAACTACTTTCATAAACGAAACTTACTTTACACCTTTTGTTTGATGATGAATGATGATGACCCTTAAGACCTTATGTACATACTTTTAAACCTATTAAGACGATTTACTGACTTAGTACTATTTGCCTTAGGTTGAGGACCTTCGGACCGATTACTTGCACACTTTTCCGAACCAACTTTACGACTACATTATCATTGTGAGTTATAGCATTCCCTTTTTACTTTAACTTATTTTGGGAACTGAGAATACATGCGGATTTTATGTTTTACATACTAGGCACGAGTACTTAAACTTTATATATGTGTGGGTTATATAACGGCAGAAACATTCCCTTTAGCTCGGTAACGTTTAATCATTGGTTTTTGAACCGTGAACGCGAATCTTAGATATGGATCCATAGGGTTTGACATCCCCACTCGGGCTAGTAGCGCTAGCATTTAACGAGTGTTTAATACTTCGAGGTTATACGCACTTGCCAAGTGCACTTTAAGGGGGTACATTAAACGTTAAGTTAGTTACCGGGTGCCCACGGTTAAGCATATACTTTTACATACTTTTGAAACGCTCGTTGTAGCACTGAAATCTCGTGGCCTACTTACATTACTGTTATACTTAAACTATAGCTCACCAACCTTTGTGTTGACCTTTTTAAGCATGTATTTTCTCAGGTGCTTGAAGTCGCTTCCGCTATCTTACTAGTCGTGCTGTAGAACCCGCTGCCTAGAGTTGTTATCGCATGACTACTTATGTTGCATTCAAACTTTTTACTTATGAACTTATGTTATGTAACGACCATTATGGTCACGTACACTTATTTAATGCTTCTACTCTGTGAAGCATACTTTGATTTGTAAAACAATTGACGTATGTTATGACGTCACTTTTATTAATGAATGCAAACTCTGTTTTGAAAACGCATATAGTACTTAACCTTGTAATGATCCTGTTGATGATGGTCCGTACATGATGATTTAGTACGGGGTGTCACATTTGGTATCAGAGCAATGGTTGTAGGGAATTAGGATGCATTAGTGAGTCTAAGACCGACCCGAGTAGGATTCACTAATAGGGCTAATCTACAACTTGTTAGTTTACTTGTTTCCGCTGAACTTACTGCATGCTGCTGCTTACTGTTACTGCTATATGCCGTATGCTACTACATGATTTCACTACTGCATGCTATTACTTGCTTTCGATTGCATGCTAGTTTCGTACGATTACTGATATTGCCATGCTACTTATTGTTATACATGATTTAAACTGTTGGCCTATTATTTGCTTGCTTTATGACATACTGACATGGAAAATTTATTTTTCCTTGTTCAGATGTCGGACGTTCCACCTACTGACATCCCGAGCAGCTCAGGCCCCGTTGTTCCACCCACTACTGCACCTGTTGCTGCTGTTGCTGCTGCCGACATTCCGGCCCCGACACCCACTGGCGACCCCGGCGCCTCTAGTTCTGGAGCTAGCTCTAGTGTGCCTATCCCGGCGTCTTCTTCCAGACCCCTGAGGCAACTGGCTCGCATTGGTGGCATGGAGATCCCCGCGGAGTTCGGGGAAGGTCCCTTTCGTAATCACTGGCTCACACCTTGCCGACGCACTGCCGACGGCCGCTTAGCCGTGATTACGCCAGGCCGACACCGACAGATGTTGGCCGCTTTCGGATACGTTGAGCCACCCGCGCCACCACCGCATGATTCAGACGACGGTTCTTCCACCGATGCTTCTTCAGACGACACCTCATCTGACGACTCCAGTGATGAGGAGGATCCCGCTGACCGACCGATTCAGGCACCTTCTACCCCGCCGAAGAAGCGGTATCGCTTCGCTGGCATAATTCATGGTCGTACTGTCACTGACGCTTATGGCCGGCGTCGTAGGATCACTGCTCGTAAACGGCTGGTGCCGTACCCCGCCGACCCACTGATATTACCGTCTCCACCCAAAGCCGGACCATCCACTTCAGCACCACCGGCTCCACCTGCACCGCCAGCACCACCTGCCCCACCATCTTCCTCTAATGAGGAAATGAGGCGGGAGATTGAGATTCTCCAGACTCGAGTTACTGAGCTCGAGGAGCAGTTGGCTCATGTTTTGGACATCTTGTACCCACCATCGCCGTAGGACTTTGTACTAGATTCTGTATTGTAATCTCTTTTGTAATTTCATATTTCACTTATGTAATGCACGAACTTATTGTAATGTATGAACTTATTATCATTAATGAATGGAATTTGTGTTGCTTACTTCTTGCGCAAGTGTTCTATTTACGTTATCATCTCATGGTTTTGTGGTACCTATATCTGCTTGCGTTATTTAATCAACATGTGTTGTGCTGTTTTCATGTTGGTTGTTATATAATGTACTATTATTATTTGCATAATGGATTTTGACTTGAGTCAAAATGTTTGTATAGAACATCATGGCCAACGGGAGATCTATCCCCACCGCGGCACAAATTGAGGAAATGATTAACGAGCGAGTCGCTGCTGCACTAGCTGAAAGACAACCCCAAGTTCCACCACCACCGCCTGTCAATCCACCTGTCGTCCGAGATGGGTGTACTTACAAGGAATTCCAAAACTGCAAGCCACACTACTTCAGTGGCACTGAGGGACCCGTCGGTCTCACCAGATGGTTCGAAAAGTTGGAATCGGTATTCAGGGTTAGCAATTGTTCTGAGGCTAACAAAACGAAATTTGCATCTTGCACACTTTCGGATGGCGCGCTTACATGGTGGAATACCATGGCCCAAGCGCAAGGAATTGATGAGGCGTATGCTACGCCTTGGGAAGAATTTAAATGTGCTATGATCGAGGAATACTGTCCGAGAACCGAGATTCAAAAGATGGAAATCGAATTTATGCAATTGAAAACCGTAGGGAACGACCTTAACAACTACAACCGTAGGTTTTTGGAATTGGCTCTTATGTGTCCAACCATGGTCACCCCCGAATTTAAGCGTTTGGAGAAATACTTCTCGGGACTTCCTAAGTCCATCAAGGGTAATGTTACCTCATCCAAGCCACCAAGTGTTCCCGAAGCAATGCGCATGGCGCATACTCTCTTGAATCAAATCATCCTTGACGAGCCGGAGAAGGCTAAGTTCGAAACTGTTAGTGGTGAAAAGAGGAAATGGGACAACAACCACAACAACAACAGGGGTAGGAACTATGATCAAAACCCGGCAAAACGACATGAAGGGTTCAGGCAAAACAACAACATGCACAACAACAACACCAACCCCAACAACAACAACCGCACCAATCCGAACTACAAAGGAACCTTACCACAATGCAATAGGTGCTACAAGCACCACACTGGGTATTGCAATGTTATCTGTGAGAAGTGCCAACGATCTGGACAAGTTGGCAAGGATTGCAAGGTTACCACTTTGAATGTGAAGCCAAACCACAACAACAATGGGCCTAAGAAGTGTTATGAATGTGGAAAGACGGGCCATTTCAGAAACGAGTGTCCTAACAAGCGTAAGGATGGCGGACCACCACGTGCTAGAGCCTTCAACGTTAATGCAAGGGACGCTCGCGACAACCCCGACTTGGTGACAGGTATATTCAAGATCAACAATCTTTTAGCTTCTGTCCTATTTGATACTGGTGCCGATAGGAGCTATGTGTGTAGACATTTTTGTGATAAGTTAGATTGGTCGTTAGTTCCTTTGAAGGAAAGTATGCTTGTCGAGGTCGCCAATGGAAAACTTGAAAAGGTTGACCATATTAGTCGTGGAGCTATTATCAACATAGCTGGTGCAGATTTCGAAATTGATTTGATACCTATCAAACTGGGAAGTTTTGACGCGATCGTCGGTATGGATTGGTTGAGCAAGATAAAGGCCGATGTTATCTGTGGAGATAAAGCACTTCGCATACCACAAGGAGATGGCGAACCACTGGTTATCTTTGGAGAGAGATGTACCTCGAAGTTGAACCTCATTAGTTGCGTGAAAGCGCAAAAGATTATGAAGAAGGGACGCTTTGCTGTCCTAGCACATGTGAAAGCGGTAGAAACTGAGGTGAAGAACGTGAACGATGTGCGTATTGTGAACGAGTTTTCCGATGTCTTTCCCGAAGAACTGCCTGGATTACCGCCACCGAGGGCAGTAGAGTTTCAGATTGACTTAGTGCCAGGAGCTGCACCTGTAGCTCGCGCACCTTATAGACTCGCACCTTCCGAGATGCAAGAATTACAGAGTCAACTACAAGAGCTATTAGATCGAGGGTTTATCCAACCAAGCTTCTCGCCTTGGGGCGCACCTGTGTTGTTTGTAAAGAAGAAGGATGGATCCTTCCGTATGTGTATCGACTACCGTGAACTCAACAAATTGACTATCAAGAATCGATATCCTCTTCCACGAATTGATGATCTTTTTGATCAACTACAAGGATCGAGCGTTTATTCAAAGATCGATTTGCGATCCGGATATCACCAGCTGAGGGTGAAGGAAAGTGACGTGATGAAAACTGCATTCAGGACCCGTTATGGTCATTATGAGTTCCTCGTGATGCCATTCAGTTTGACAAATGCACCTGCCGTGTTCATGGATCTCATGAATCGTGTCTGCAAGCCTTACTTGGATAAGTTTGTTATCGTCTTCATAGATGATATCCTCATCTACTCTAAGAGCGTAGAAGAACATGAGCAACACCTTCGGCTAGTGCTTGAACTCTTAAGACAAGAGCAACTTTACGCCAAATTCTCCAAGTGCGAATTTTGGTTGAAGGAAGTACAGTTTTTGGGTCATGTTGTGAGCGACCAGGGTATCAAAGTTGATCCCGCCAAGATTGAAGCCATCAGCAAGTGGGAGACCCCCACTACTCCAACGCATATTCGCCAATTTCTAGGTCTCGCCGGTTATTATCGAAGGTTTATCGAAGGATTTTCTCTGATTGCACGTCCTTTGACCGCACTGACTCACAAGGGCAAGAAGTTCATTTGGGAACCCACACAAGAATCAGCATTCCAAACTTTGAAGAAGAAGTTAACCTCCGCACCTATCCTATCACTTCCTGAAGGCAGTGACGACTTTGTTGTTTATTGCGATGCATCGAAGAGTGGTTTTGGTTGTGTACTGATGCAACGATCAAAGGTTATTGCCTATGCCTCCCGCCAATTGAAGATTCACGAGCGGAACTACACTACACATGATCTTGAACTTGGAGCCGTTGTCTTTGCACTCAAATTGTGGAGACATTATTTGTATGGAACTAAGAGCACTATCTTCACCGATCACAAGAGTCTCCAGCACATCTTCGATCAGAAGCAATTGAATATGAGACAGCGTCGATGGATCGAGACGCTCAACGACTACGATTGTGAACTCCGTTATCACCCTGGCAAGGCCAATGTTGTAGCTGACGCTTTAAGCCGAAAGGAGAGGACGGCACCTCTCCGTGTTAGGGCTCTGAACATCACCATCCATTCGAACCTCAACAACCAGATCAGAGTAGCCCAAGTTGAGGCTCTCAAGGAGGAGAACATATCTCACGAGCATTTGAACATACTTGTCTCTCGATTCGAGGATAGAGAGTCTGGACTCCGATGTTATGCCGGAAGAATTTGGGTACCTTACTATGGAGATCTACGAAGCCTGATACTTGATGAAGCACACAAATCGAGATATTCGATTCACCCCGGTGCAGGTAAGATGTACCACGACCTTAAAGAACAGTATTGGTGGCCGAATCTTAAGAAGGACGTTGCGACTTATGTTGGCAAGTGTTTGACTTGCTCGAAGGTTAAAGCCGAGCATCAGAGACCTTCTGGGTTACTTCAACAGCCGGAAATCCCACAATGGAAGTGGGAAAGGATCACAATGGATTTCATTACTAAGCTGCCGAAGACGGTGGGCGGATGCGATACTATTTGGGTTATTGTTGACCGCCTCACCAAATCTGCACACTTCCTAGCGATGAAGGAAACTGATACAATGGAAAGACTTGCTCAGCTGTACATCAAAGAGGTTGTATCTCGTCATGGTGTACCTTTATCAATCATCTCCGATCGCGATCCCCGTTTTGCTTCCAGATTTTGGCGTTCTTTGCAAGAAGCCATGGGAACTCGTCTTGACATGAGTACTGCTTATCATCCTCAAACTGACGGGCAAAGTGAACGAACGATTCAGACCTTGGAGGACATGCTGCGTGCATGTGTCATTGATTTTGGAAAGGCCTGGGAAAGGCATTTGCCACTCGCCGAATTCTCGTACAATAACAGTTATCACTCAAGCATTAATGCTGCACCTTTTGAAGCATTGTATGGTCGTAAGTGCCGATCTCCTATTTGTTGGGCCGAAGTAGGCGAAAAGCAAATCACCGGACCCGAGGTAGTTCACGAAACCACAGAGAAGATTGCTCAGATCCAAGCTAGACTTAAGACTGCCCGTGATCGCCAAAAGAGCTATGCCGATCTTAAACGGAAAGACTTTGAATTTAATGTTGGTGATCGTGTAATGTTGAAGGTTGCACCTTGGAAAGGTGTGATCCGTTTTGGAAAACGTGGAAAGTTGAACCCACGATACATTGGTCCATTCGAGATCTTGGAACGTGTTGGACCAGTTGCATACCGTTTGGATCTACCAGCACAATTGAGCTCAGTTCATCCTACCTTCCATGTGTCAAACTTGAAGAAGTGTCTTGCTGCACCCGAACTCATCATACCATTGGAAGAACTTACTATTGATGACAAACTCCACTTTGTGGAGGAACCTGTTGAGATTATGGATCGTGAGATCAAAACTTTGAAACGCAACAAGATTCCGATTGTACGAGTACGATGGAATGCCAAACGAGGACCTGAGTTTACTTGGGAACGAGAGGATCAAATGATGCGGAAATATCCTCATCTTTTCCCGACTCCTCCATCTACTTCAGCTTAAAATTTCGGGACGAAATTTTCTTTAACAGGTGGGTAATGTAACGACCCTGGTTTTTCCAACGTTATTTATTAATAATTATTATTATTAATACGTGTGATTAATCGAATGTATGTTATTACATTTACATGTTGCTTTAATTGCCCGTACTTGAACTTTAAATGCCCGAAACGTCTTTGTGACACCCGGAACTTGCACGAATAATATTTTAAGATATTATTTACATTCATGATTAATTTTATTAATCATTTTAATTAACTAAGACTATTAGTTAATTACTTGGGCATTTAGTGGACTTACTTGTTACTTGCATACAACTTGGGCCTTTTAGTGTTAATGGACTTGTGTAAGCCCACCCTACTTATATTTATGAATTAGTTAGCCCATGATGACTTGTAAGTAGCAAATTTAAATGGAACTAGCTAGTTAAAGGCTTTAGGAATCTTGTTGGCTCATTATCCCCATGAAACCCCATGCATTAACCACCTTTTATGATCTTTACTTGCAAGAGACCACAAAACAAACCCATTCCCCTTGATTTTGCTGCAGGCCGTGGGGTTTTGTGGCTTCAAAGGAGTCCACACTTCTTATTTTGCATTACTTGTTCACTTGAAATCTCTCACTCAAACACACACACAAAACTTGCTTCATTTTCTCTCAAACTTTCTCTAGTTCTTGTAAGTGTATGAACTTTATTTCTCTTCTTTTTCTTCAACCAAAACCGATTTCCAATCCATCTTCATCATCATTCTTTGTTGTTAAATTGTTACTTGTTCTTGTTTAAGGTTGATTACTTGTAAGTTACTAGTTATTATTTACTTACTTACTTGTCTTTATTTACTAAGTTACAAGATCAAACTTTCTAGTTTTGATTCTTCATCTTTATCTTGTTATAACAAGAACATCAAGAACATAATCTATCTAGTTATGTTCTACATATTTTGTTTCAAAAGATTAAAGTTCATAGTTGTATAAACTCATTACTTGTAGTTCTTGAAGTAACTTTAAAGTTACTTCACTTAAAGATCAACTCGGGTTGAATCTTTAAAAGTATGAGCAACTATGAACCATTTTCTTATTTAGTTAGTTTTCTACTTTATTTTGTTTCAAAAGATTTAAAGTTTATAATCTTTATAATTGTTACTTGTGTTCTTGTTTGTTGTATGTTACTAGAATACCACCTTCATGGTTGGTTTAGGCTTATCATTCATTTTCTTTATTTCTTATTGTTAGTTGCTTACTACACATTTGAACAAGGACATGAAACCAACAAGAGCTTACACTTTGGTGCAAGTATCATGGATCCAACACTTGGTTGTGATCTTTCTTAGTGTTCATGAACTTGTTCATAAACTTACATGTAACCTTGGTTCATCAAACACTTACAACACTTGCACTTGAGTTATGATGGACAAACCTTGGTCAAAATGATGTTAACACATCAACGAGTTGTACACTTGAAGCTATACGCATCAAGGATGAGAACCGTGATGAACATCAAGCACCGAGACAACCGGAACTCTCCAAAACCCACTGTTCTGTCCAAAACCTACTGACCTGATGCTTCTGGAACAGACCAGTAGACCTGGGCTGTTCTAACCTTGATTTTTAGATAGAACTTTTCCAGTAGATAACTTTTCATATAGGACTCGTCTTAATCCGAGTTACGGTTTAGGATTTATGGCCCTCCGATCGTTACCATGTCCTTTAACGTTGTGCAGAAATTTCTGACCTACTCGCACTTAGACCGTCGCCACGGTCAAACCAAGACGAGTTTGCTTCTGTAAATTTTACCACACTTAAGGGACTCATAGACGGAGCCATGACCACTGGTCTCACCTTAATTCAGTAAGGGTAGAGGCCGTGGTGACTGACCGAAGTCAGTCTTTGTTTTAAACTACTTTCATAAACGAAACTTACTTTACACCTTTTGTTTGATGATGAATGATGATGACCCTTAAGACCTTATGTACATACTTTTAAACCTATTAAGACGATTTACTGACTTAGTACTATTTGCCTTAGGTTGAGGACCTTCGGACCGATTACTTGCACACTTTTCCGAACCAACTTTACGACTACATTATCATTGTGAGTTATAGCATTCCCTTTTTACTTTAACTTATTTTGGGAACTGAGAATACATGCGGATTTTATGTTTTACATACTAGGCACGAGTACTTAAATTTTATATATGTGTGGGTTATATAACGGCAGAAACATTCCCTTTAGCTCGGTAACGTTTAATCATTGGTTTTTGAACCGTGAACGCGAATCTTAGATATGGATCCATAGGGTTTGACATCCCCACTCGGGCTAGTAGCGCTAGCATTTAACGAGTGTTTAATACTTCGAGGTTATACGCACTTGCCAAGTGCACTTTAAGGGGGTACATTAAACGTTAAGTTAGTTACCGGGTGCCCACGGTTAAGCATATACTTTTACATACTTTTGAAACGCTCGTTGTAGCACTGAAATCTCGTGGCCTACTTACATTACTGTTATACTTAAACTATAGCTCACCAACCTTTGTGTTGACCTTTTTAAGCATGTATTTTCTCAGGTGCTTGAAGTCGCTTCCGCTATCTTACTAGTCGTGCTGTAGAACCCGCTGCCTAGAGTTGTTATCGCATGACTACTTATGTTGCATTCAAACTTTTTACTTATGAACTTATGTTATGTAACGACCATTATGGTCACGTACACTTATTTAATGCTTCTACTCTGTGAAGCATACTTTGATTTGTAAAACAATTGACGTATGTTATGACGTCACTTTTATTAATGAATGCAAACTCTGTTTTGAAAACGCATATAGTACTTAACCTTGTAATGATCCTGTTGATGATGGTCCGTACATGATGATTTAGTACGGGGCGTCACATCATGGAACCGAAATTGCTTTACCCGAGGGCGGGGCGAAAAATTTATTATCATTATTTTTAATATTATTGATCTAAAGTATACCAAAAAAATTAAAAAACCCAAAAACCTTTGCTTTTAAAACAATCGCTTTAAAAACGAAAAATTTTGAATTTTGTCGAGGGTCGGACTAGGTAAACATACCGAAATTACCTAAAGTAAAAGGAAACAAAATTTTTTAAAAAAAATATTCATTTAAATTGTTTTAATAAATAAAGGTTTTATAATATATATATATATATATATATATATATATATATATATATATATATATATATATATATATATAATAAAAATATTATGTATGTTTGTAGTTTATCTTATGTACAAAATAGGGTAAAACAGATCACTTTCAAAGACTGACATTAAGTTCAGCAAAAGCTACTAATTTTGACAACAAGACGCAAAATATCAAATGTGATATAAAATAATATGTTTGAAAACTCGGTATTTTTAATCACTTTTCTGCACTAATCACCCTCATGAATTTATAATTATAGTCTGATTTCATGCAAATGAGGGCATTGCATGATCTCAAGTGTGGGGAAGGGTTATAAATTCTCTCGGGACTACACTTAGTTTAATTGCCAAATTTGGTAAAAAATTTGAAAAATTTTCAACTAAATGAATTCAAAATCATGTTTATACATATTTATGAACGATAAAACTAGGTTATAATACCGAAATTATTGTTACCTCGGAGAGAACATAAATGGAGAAACAACCCAAAATTCTAGAATTCATTTAAAAATTGAATAGAAGAGAATAAAAAGGCAAAGAAATAAATAAATAAAAGCTAAGTGTGGGAAGAATTTTAAAGTTATTTAAAACAGATATCACATATTTTTGTACAAGATTATTGCAGGTACTTTTGCTTTGGACTAAACTAATCAGTTTTACCCAATTTACTGTAATATATTTGAAAGAATAGATGGATCTACACGATGAATCAATTCCATCATTAAAAGGAAGTAAAGTCTTCCGAAAAAGACACGCGCTTCTTGATTTAGGTCAGGAAGTTGTCGTCCAGACCAGCTGTAGGTTGACGAAAAATCTAGAAAAGTCATCTCTAAAATCAGCAGGAAATCCACGGACCTCAGCATCAAACAGGGTCGCCAAGTGGTCAGACTTATCCTAACCATGAGAGGATCTGTCTCGTAAAATGGGGAGGGCACTGTGCAAATTAGCTTGATAAGACTAATGAATCAGCTCACCAGAAAGGATAATCTCCTTAAAAGATTAAAAATCAGCTTTTAAGAATGATATTACTCAATCCTTGAGATTGACCTTAAAGATTGAGAATTACAAACTCATGGAATTCGATGATATCTAAACTCGAGCTTGAACGAGAAAATATTTTGATCAAAATAAAACCGATTTGTTTTCTGAAAACCTATTTTCATTGCGTTCATTACCATTGAACGTAAAATCCTGAGAATTCACTAGAATTCATTAGGTCACCTGAACCAAATCGGGTGTCAACCGTAAGAACGGTGGTTGCATAGCATGGTCGAAGACAGGACCTTGTGCCAGACCGAAAAATTATAGGGTGATCTTTACTATTGCTCCTACAAAGGATAGTAATTGCATCTGACACGTTTTGGACCATGAACATCTGCATGTCATTAGACATTACCTTAACAGTTGCTTGTTCAACGCTTTCCTTTACAACCGGACGGTAGTTTACCGAAAGATAATATACGGAGCAAGTATACTGGACGTGTTGCTTTCCTAATACAAGGTTAGCAAGTGGGTGACACAAAACCACAAGTTTTTGAGCTGAAATTTTCAAATCTGAAACCCACAAAACCCACAAAAATATTTTGCAAACACCGGTGAAGGGTTATTCCGGAAAACTTATCTAAGGTAAAAGCTAGAATGAATTTTCAAAAGATCAAATGTTTTCATAAAGATCCAATTTCCTTAAAGGATCTAAATTTTCATAGTCATGTGGGACTGTAAACCACATCGTTACTATCATTATTTATACCACCGTATCAAAATCACTGATGTATAAAGTGTGAGAATAAAAAAAGTGATTCGAGTGAAGTGTGATTTTATTTTAAGTTCTGTATTGCTTGAGGACAAGCAACGCTCAAGTGTGGGGATATTTGATAGTGCTCCAAATAAACATATATTTAGGCACAATATCCTTCCAATATATAAAGCTTTTAGTTGTAATTGTTCTATTTTTATGTAATATTCGTTTAAATAAATAAGTGCGAAGACAAAAGAAGAAAACGACGATGTGAAGACGCAAATGACCAAAAAGCTCAAATGTACAAGATATAATTCAAGTGGTTCAAATTATTAATGAGAAACATCTAAAAAATTACAAGAGTACAAGTCACGGAACACAAAGTACAAGATATCTCCGCGTACGAAAAGACGTTCGAAAATCCAGAACCGAGACATAAACCGAGCATCAACGCGCGAGTCAACAGTCCTAAAATTACGAGTCAACTATGCACAAGAATATAATATAATATATATATAATTAATATAAATTATATATAGTATATATATATTTAATAAATATGTCGACAAGCTAGAAAACAAAAAATATGTGAGCTGGATCTGACGGCCATGCGATCGCATGGGAAATAGGCATAAAATCCATGCGAGTGCATGAGCCCATGCGAGTGCATGAGATTTGCACTAAAACCCCATGCACTCGCATGGGCATCAGAATCAGGAAATATGCCTATAAATATCAGGCTTCTGCTCGACGAATACACTACACTTTTTCCAACCTCAATCTCTCTATATGTAGTTATATTTATATTTATAATTATAATTATAATTTTAATTTAAGTTAATAATAATAAGGTTATTGTAAGAATGTTTTACGGGTTTTAAGTCCGAACTCTGCCCGTGTAAAGCTACGCGATAAATAATCACTGTCAGCTATGTTCTTCCTTTTTAATTTAATGACTCGTAACTAAGTTATTATTATGCTTATTTGAGCCAAAGTAATCGCGATGTTAGACTAAATATTAAAATGGGGTTATTAGATTTTGTACCATAATTAAGGTTTGGACAAAAGACCGACACTTGTGGACATTGGACTATTGACTATTAATAGATAGGGGGTATTGTCTAATCGAATGACAACTCATTAGAATCTGTCAAACCTATCTTCAAATTAGTTAATCTAATAATTATTAAAATGATTATGTATGTTCTATTTAGTGACGTTTATATGACATCTTTTACGATCATTTAATTAATTATTCGGGTTGGGTAATTGATTATTCATTCTGATCAAGTGGGTAAATTAATATTCATATCTCATTAAAACAGGGGTGGATTACATACAAGGGTAATTGGTGTAATTGTTAACAAAGTATTAAAACCTTGGATTATACGCAGTCGATAACCTGGTGTAATCATTAAACAAAGTATTAAAACCTTGTTACAGTTCGAATCCTTAATTAGTTGGAATATTTGACTTCGGGAATAAGGTTAATTTGACGAGCATTTTATAATTATGACCGATGGACTATTATGGACAAAAACCATATAGGTATCAAATAAATCCAGGACAAAGGACAATTAACCCAGATAAATAAATTAAAATCAAAACGTCAAACATCATGATTACGGAAGTTTAAATAAGCATAATACTTTTATTTCATATTTCATCATACTTTAATTTTCTGTCATTTCATTTAACGCACTTTTAGTTATGGCAACTTTAAATATTATTATTTATTTTACGCACTTTAATTATTGTCATTTATCTTTACGCTTTATTTAAAACCGACAAACCGGTCATTAAACGGTAAAAACCCCCTTTTATAATAATATTACTATATATAATTATATATATTTTATATAAATATAGTTGTTAAAAATATAGCGTTAAACTCAGCTAGCTCCCTGTGGAACGAATCGGACTTACTAAAAACTACACTACTGTACGATTATGTACACTGCCTATAAGTGTTGTAGCAAGGTTTAGATATATCCACTCTATAAATAAATAAATAACTTGTGTAAAATTGTATCGTATTTAATAGTATTTCGCAATAAAAAATATAACTATTTCGTATACGCTGCTGCACACATCAATAACCGATGAAGTATTGATTCATAACTTCATTGGAGAAATATTCTGCGGCGATTATGTAATATCTAAAGTCTTAGAAATTATCTATTCCAGCCATAACCGTAAATCAGATGAGTGGACCGAAACGATAGAAGGAAGAGTAGAAACCCTGACCGGAATGGTGTACGATTTACAAGCTAGACTTGTTTTACCAGCAGCATCAACAGTACCGTCAGTATCACCAACACCTGTAAAACCTGTAGCACTACAAGTTCCGCCAATTCCGTAATCACCAACATCATCACAAATCAACAACGCGTATATTGTATCAATGAGATATGAAGTATTAAATCATTTCCCCTGAAGAAATTATATGTATATTTAATATATATGAATTTTGAAATCAAAATAAATCTTTTCGTACTAAGCTATTACGTGTGAATCTTAACTGGTAGGTACTACTCGGTTAGTTCATATTACTAATATGCAATGATGTACATCCTTCATTAACGACATAACCATCGTTAATTACAATCTCTGTTTCAAATTCAATGAATTCCTTTTCATAATAAACTAAGTGTATTATTCAATTACACGTTTGATTTTACACTTTCATTTTCAATGTACTCGAAACTTTCTAGAAAACATCATTCGTACCTTGCGAAGTTAGCAAGAGTTCCATAAGCACCAACATGATTCACTAAGGAAATATCAATAAAACTGAATAACGAAGTATTGATTACATTACTCCGCGAAGATTATTAAATCTTTAATGTTTTAGAGATTATTCATTTCTGATCCAGCTGAAAATCAAATGAGCTTAATATGATATTAACCCATCAAATCTGTATTACATCTGAAGAAAATATAGATACTTATATTTTCATAAAGACTGTAATAAAATTCTCGGGTACAAAATATTACTTGTGAAACTTTTAACGGGTAGGTAATACCCGAAAGATATATGAATTCGGAATTGATATGTTACATTATTCGATTTTGATTCAGCAAATCATCAACTATACTCACTACTTTCACAACGATATACATTCTTTCCTAGAAATCAAAACAACCATTCGCATTCAAATTTGATTACTTATTCTGATTTTTGAAAAATCAGAATCCAAGCCAAGATTTAACAGAAAACATCACTCTTAGATTCTTACATCTTTCAAAGCTATACTTTGACTTCAAAAATGTGCTAGAACATCACTTCTATTCATAAACCCAGAAAAAATATTTGTATCATTTAAAATTCTAGAACATCATATGTATCTTGACAATTACAATCATCATGCAAACCCTTCAAACTTTTGAAAACACCTCAGATTGATAAACGAAGATTCGGTTATGATAACTTTGAATGCTGATGAAGCAGCAAAAACTGTAAATGACCTTAACAGCCAAAAGTTTGATGATATAGAATAGTGTGTTGGCAAAGCTCAGAAAAAAAAAGAGAAGGTTTGGAACTGGAAAACGGATTGAGCAAAGTATGAAGGAGGCTGTGGATAAATAACAAAGACTAAACCTGCCTTCAAAGAATCCAAATGATTCAGTATCTGCTGAAGTCATTAACGAATACCTTGCTCCTGATACTAAACCCCTACGGACAATATTCTTCATCATCCTCTGATATTAGAATTTCTAAGATATCATCGTATCTTTCATTATAAATATCCTCCATAATTCTAAAGATATTTCCATAATTATTCTTATCTGAAATCATTTACCTCTTCGCGCTATCTGTATTACATCATAAAAGAAACTATTTTAGTTTCTAAATTCTGAAACTTTCGAGGTTAAAATAGGAATATTTTTGAAGTAGTGTTGAGAACTGAAGCATGAGTTAGTATAATATAATGACACTTGATCAACGTGATTATATTACAGTAATTCATGCTGAGTTTGTAAATGGAATGTAATGATTCACAGATCATAAGATCATCATGTGCCATGTTACATGACTCTTGTATCATATTTAATCTCTAAAATATCAAGAAAATATTTCTTGATGATTCGGTCTTTTCCAGGGTATTCTGGTAATTTAACAAATCAAAATTGTGCCATTATCATTTCCTTCCTAGAACATTAATAATGTTCATTCCGAAATTTATATATGCGAATTCTGAACCATTACAAGAGATGCTTAATCGCAAGAAGAAGAAACGAAGGAACAAAGCTCCGAAATAGAAATTGGAGTATAAATCGCAGCAAATAGGAGGGAGTATTAACTGTGGATGACAATGATTATAGAAGACAGAAGTAGGGACATTAAAATATAAGGGGAGATATAAAACCCGATAACAACGCATAAATTACAAATCGTGAATATCAATGTGTATCGCAACATAAAGACACGGGAGAATTAAAAGCACTATAACCCCAAGAGCAAAGTAGAAGTAAGCAAATTCCTCTGGTGGAAGTTGGAAAAGGAGAATGATTGTTGCGATAGTAATGATAAGGACAAGGATCAGAACTGGATTAAGCATTTTCACAATCTTTTGAATTTGAGAATTAAGTATAGGAATGGTAAAAGTGACAAACCGGAAGAAGTTAATTTATAGTGAAATATTTTATAGAGAAATCAAGGCAGATCTCCGCATTTAATTAGAGAGATCCTAATTTCCTTATTCGCCAAAGAATCAAATCTTTTAGATTTAGAAGATTTTCTTTAAATCCCTTGAATTTCGGAATTCAACCAAGACAACGTCAAAAGTTAAGACAAAACTTTAGTTCTCATTTCATTCCTTTTAGGATAGCTTCACTCGTACTCTTCAATTAATCGAATCGTTTTATCTATATTACTCAATAGTGATAAAACTTTATATACCAACTCATATTCGTCATAAAAACATTTTTTATGATTAGCCATGACGACCACGATCAAATTTCGGGACGAAATTTCTTTAACGGGTAGGTACTGTGACGACCCGAAAATTTCCAAACAAATTTAAACTTTATCTTTATATCATTAGATAGATATTTCAAACATATATATTACGTACAAATTTACAATTCTAAATAAATATATATATATATATATATATATATATATATATATATATATATATATATATATATATATATATATATATATATATATATATATATATATATATATATATATATATATATATATATATATATATATATATATATTTTAACTTAGTCATAAAACGTCCTGATTTAAAATAATATATTTTGATAAACAACGAGCCACAGATTTATAGAAGCAAATGACCGCAACGCTCAATTTTATAAGTTATTTTTTTATAAGATAATTTATTGATGAGTAAGTCAAATTATTAATAAAGGTACACGTCGCGTAATGTAAAAGACTAGTTTTCTAAACGTACGAAAGTGCGTTCGAAAAACCGAAAGTGGTACATGAGTCGAGTGACAACGTACGAGTCACTTGAACAAAAATTACATTTTTACTACGCACATAAATATAATATAATATTTAATTAATTCTAAAGATTAAATATATTATATATTAAATAATATATATATTAAGATCATGAGTGTCGGTAGCCAAATGAAAATGCAATGTATGCTATAAAGTGGAACCATGCGATCGCATGGATTAACATCACAAACCCCATACGATCGCATGGGGTGTTAGGTGCCGAAATCTTCTATAAAGCATTCGAGTTTTGGTTCGTCTAATTCACTTTTCTTTCAATCTATCTCTCGAACTCTTAATATAAATATATATAATTATAATAATAATAATAATTATTATTATTAAAAGATTAATATTAATCTTAATATTATTATGAGTAGTATTAGTGTTATTATTAGTAGTATACATAAAATACTACGACGAGGGTACGCACGAGTTATTTTAAAAATAGGTTTTGTGAGCAGGATAGGGCTAAGGAAATTATGGGTTATAGCTATGGAGGCTATGAGTAATGTTCGGGAGCATGCTCATGAGGTCAAACTAGTGTTTATCATCTTCGTTGCGTCTACGTACCTTTCCTGCAATATCGAATCTCAATATTGATACGTGAGTACTCGTAATTTAATTTTTATATATTAATAGTGTATCCCTAACTAGTGCCCGAGTATATAGGATTATGCATGCTTGTACTTTTGATATTATCATTAGATAGGTTATGTTGAATCCTGAATTAGTTACATATGTGGTTGAGATAACGTATAAGATATGCATGTCGTTGGAAAGCTAGCGAAAAATTATTAACTTTTCATTTAGAAATCGCGTGATTTCGATGAACGGATTAAAAAATATGGTCAACTGAATTATGGTTAATGTTAAATGAAATTGTGTTTGAAACTGTAAATTAATATTTAAACAACTTGTCTATGAGATTGATAAATTGAATTTTTAAATATTACTAATCGAGTAAATGAATTTCTATATAAGGCACATCTCGTCTTGTTGAGCAATTGTCAAAGTTGACTGTCTTATCATGTTATCAATCTTTATAAACACTACAATCTGATTTTACAAGTATTAGAAAACTATGTGAAATAATAAAATATGTTCGATTGCCATGATAATTCAAATATAATATAGCTCCTGGAATAAATAATATTTTGAGTTTAATAAACTATAAATTCTTTCAATTATCTAGACTTATATTATGTTAATAGACATGTATAGATTTAAAGATCATATTGGGTAAGGTTAACTTTTGAGATGACTTTTGTTAACTTTTGTATGTCGGTCTCGAGCATTAGGATTGTGATACACTATGACCAGACCTAATTTGTTAGACATGTATTGACCAACATATGTTCTCTAGGTTGAGATCTACGGTTATTTTACATTCTGAGTTTCAGTCACATTCCGGTGAATTACTTTATGTGCTGTTAAGGTGAGTTTCATTTGCTCCCTTTTTAATTTCTTTTGCAATCTATATTTTTGGGCTGAGAATACATACACTTTATTTTAAACGCAAATGGATACAAGTACATACTAAATTCTACACCGAGTTTGAACCGAAAATCCCTTAGCTTTGGTAACTAGTAACTGCCGGTTATAAGAACTGGTGGGCGCGAGTAGTTATATATATGGATCCATAGGGCTTGATATCCCCGTCCGAGCTAGAGCACTAGCCTTTTAACAGACGTATGCTATTTGAGAAGCGTACACGTTGGTTTGCGTGTATTATTAAGATGATTATACGAAGGGTATAAATTATATATACATTAAGTTTAGTTACCAGGGTGCTCAATTTCGTAGAATATTTTGATAAACGTTTCAGGATGAAACAACTGAAAACTTGTGATTCACCTTTATATACAGATTATGCGCAACATTAAAACAATGAACTCACCAACCTTTGTGTTGACACTTTTAAGCATGTTTATTCTTAGGTTTCTAGAAGTCTTCCACTGTTTAATTATATGTGATACAAGCTATGTGCATGGAGTCATACATGCTTTATTCAAGAAAACTTTGCATTCACCAAATCATCACCGTGTATCTTATTTTGACTGCATTTTCAACGAATGTATTATGGTAAACTATTATTTATGGTGATTGTCTATATGTAGAAATCATCAAACGTTGAAAACCTTAGAAATTGATATTCATTTATTGTGTACCTTTTGACAAAGAATGCAATGTTTACAAAACGTATCATATAGAGGTCAAAACCTCACTATGAAATCAATGAATGATGTATTCGTCCAAAGGGATTTGGAAGGATCGTCACAAAAACTCTCAGAAACTGAGTAAATGTTTAACACGTAGCTGTGCTAATTCCTTTAGTGTTATTATTACTGAAAATAACTTTACAACTCGTGTTTGGGATAGCCAGTTTTGTCACAGCTCCAGCAAGTCAACTTCGACTTTTCGTTCGAAACAACCTTATTATAACCTTGATATATATGCGTGCTCTTTTATTGTTACTGGAGAACCTTTTATATTCCACCATATTTCCAGCAGACGTACCAGCAACCTCATTGCTCTTTGGCTTAAATCTCTTCGAAAAATCACTATATTTACCTATTGAAGTCTTATCATGAACTCATCGGCATCTTGTAACTATAATTACCATACCAAACACCGAGAGGCATCAATCGATAATCTCGAATTTCTAAGCAATTCTAGGACAACAATTATATATATATATATATATATATATATATATATATATATATATATATATATATATATATATATATATATATATATATATATATATATATATATATATATATATATATATATATATATATATATATATAATTTCTATCTCTTAGATTTACGAACTTCAATTCAAAATTCGAAAAAGCGCTTTAGCCTATGAATCAGTCTCCTGAGTTTTGAAAAAGCTGATGAAGCAGTGAAAACTTAAGACTGCCTTAACAGTCAAAAGTTTAATGATAAAGAATGGAGTGTTGGAAACACTCAATGGAAAATTTGTACTGGAAAAAAAAATGGATTAAGCAAACCATGAAGGGGACTCTGAACAAATCACAAGGACTAGACTTGTACATAAAGAATTCGGATGATTCTGTTTCCGATGAAATCTTTAGCGAATACCTTACTCCGACTCTAAACCCTTACGGACAAATCTTCTTCATCATCCATCGATATTAGGAATTCTAAGATATCATCATATCTTTCATTATTAATGTCCTCAATATTTCTGAAGATATCTTCATAAATTTTCTTGTCCGATATTAATTATCTCTCCGCTCTATCTGTGTTATATCATAAAAGAAAACTGTTTTAGTTTCTAAATCTCTGAAACTTAGAGTTTGAATTATGAATGATTTTGAAGTAGCGTTGGAAATTGATGCATGAGTTAGTATAATATAATGACACTTGATCAACGTGATTATATTACAGTAAGTCATGCTGAGTTTCTAATGAAATGTGATGATTCACATATCATAACTTCATCATGTGCCATGTTACATGACTCTTACATTTTATCTAATCTATCAGCATATCAAGAACATATTTTCTTGATAGTTCTATCTTTTCTCTTGAATTCTGGTAATTTAAACAATCAAGATCGTGTTATAACAATTTCTCTCATAGAACTTTAGACATGATCATTCGAAACTTCATACCTACGAATTCTGGATCATTATTCGTTTGACATAAAGTCGAGAAGAGAAAACAGAAGTATGAATTAATAAAGAAAGAATAAAAAATATGAGCTGTGAAAATAAGGAAACGAATGGAGTGAATTTATAGTGACATATCAGACGGATCAATCGAGACAGATTATCGCATTTAACTAAAGAGGATTCTAAACTCCTTAATTACCGAAGAATCAAATCTTATTACGAATATTTTCTCTAAATCCCTTGAATTCTGGAAAATTCACAGTGACTACGTCAAAAGTTAAACCTCTATCTCAATCTTTTGTGATAGCTTCATTCGAACTCTTCGAATAATCGAATTATTTTATCCTTATTACTCAATGGTAATAAAACTCTATTTATCAGCTCATATGAGTCATAAAAACATACTTATTGTCATCCATGACGATCCCAATCAAATTTCGGGACGAAATTTCTTTAACGGGTAGGTACTGTGACGACCCAGAAATTTTCGACCAAATTTAAACTTAATCTTTATATTATTTCGACACGATAAGCAAAGTCTGTAATGTTGAGTCTCAAAAATTTTGAACTGTTTCATATATGCAATTACCCTTCAACTATTCCCGACGATTCACGAACAACTATTTGTAAATAGATACATATATTTAAATATATAGATATATAAATAATAATTTGAATTATAATTTAAAATATTATATGAGTTAATTAATTATATAAATAAAATAATACATGATATATTTATTAAAATATATATATATATATATATATATATATATATATATATATATATATATATATATATATATATATATATATATATATATATATATATATATATATATATATATATATATATATATATATATATATATATATATATAAAGTATAGGGAATATACATATATGATTTTGAATTTATTTAGTAAACAATAGAAGCACTCGTTTATCATTCGATGGATATTTAAACAAGTTAAGTTCAAACTTAGGTGATTTTAAAACAAACGGTGATCCGAAAATGAGTTATCTGAATCATAGGCCTATTAAAAATATATTTAGAAGTTAAATAATAAATTTTAACACTTTTTATATTTTACCCAGGATCGGGAGTGGACAGTGAGTTAATTCTTGTTTAATAATTTATGAACAAATTTTATACCATAATGACCAAAATAAATAAATATAATTAATTTAAGAATTTAGGATTTTTCTGAGAACTTTTATCCGCCACTGATTTTACAACGGGGTACAAAGTAATAGTCCGAGAAAACTGTCGGCATATACTAACAATTGAGATTTCTAATATAGTGCACGTTTCTTATTTATATTATTATTAAATTATTTATATTTATACTTTTGTCTGCCTTTCTGTTAAACATCTCTTTCCATACATCTATCTCTCTGTCCCAACAGTTTAAATTCACGGGACTTAATTCATATTAGTACGTTACTTTTGCTTTTAATAATTTATTCCATTATCAACTATCCTCTCTTTCATCCTATATATAGAAGCATATAGATATACATATATGGAGAACCATGAATTTTTCTATGTTAATCACGAACCCTTCCTCTTCCATTTTGTTTCAATAACCACTTACAAACACTCACGATCTTTAACCCAAAACTACTTCCACCATCTTATTCACCATAACAACCATCGGATACTTCTTCTTCTATGCTCCTTCTTGACAACCGGAGCACCACCCTCAACACTGCCGTAAACAACCCGTCATAACCACCTTTTAAATCATCACCAACGATACCACCATGGAACTATCATCACCACCGTTATCGCCACAAAGCTCACAACTACCGTAACCCACCATCGAATCATAACAACCCCATCCTATCACCATCATCACCTAGCTGCTGCTATGTTTCTATTTAAATCGAAAACCACCACCATCTGTTACTATTTCTCTTTCGGTTAACATCTGCTACTGTTCTTCTCGACAACCACTTTCGGTTTTGTGAACCAAGATCCACCACACGCACACCTTCCACCATCGACAAACAACCACCAACCTCGCCACCATCTCCGGCAAACACACCACCGACTACTGCCACCATATACACTTATAACCACCATGAACCATCTCATATATATACATATACACGAGTATATATTCCAACCATCACCACCTTCTCCACTTCATCACCAAATCACGACCATCATCCCGTTCAACACCATGATCACCGACCACCACCATCTAAAACCACCCTAGCTTAACAACCAACAAACTATAAAACCCATTTAATAGATATTAAAGATCGAAGAAGAAAATGAATATTAATAAAATGATTTTTGGTACCTGCTGTGTTTTCCTTTTCAATCTCCATCCAGCTCTTGCTTGTCGCTATTTTTTTGTTTCTCTCGATCCAGTTTGCAACTGCTTTCTTTATTCCTATTAATTAAAGATGAATGGCAAGGATGTTTATGAACACACGATGATTATTATATAAAGATAATGATGAAAGGATTAGTTCGATGTTAGGTGTAAAGACGTATAAAAAATAGATAAATAAAATAAAGCACCGAACCCTTTTAGGGTTGTCGACTTCTGATCTTGGTCTGCTTCGAAATTTACCAGGAAGTGAAACAACTTTAAATCTTAGATCAATTAAATCAGAAGTGGGCTGTTGGGAGATCTCTTTTATTTATATGGGCCGAACTCTAATTGAGTTATTAACAGGCTAGAATTAGGAAATAGATAAATAAACGGATTATATACATTCCGGGTGTTACTAATTTCAGAAAAACGGAAGTGGAGTAATGGTTAAGGTTGTTGTTGGTTATCGAGAGGTCGCGGGTTCGAGTCTCAGCAAGGGCACTTATTTTTTTTTAAACTCTCTCTTTGTGAGGTAGTTTTGCTGCTGCTGCTACTACTACTACTACTACTACTACTACTACTACTACTACTACTACTACTACTACTACTACTACTACTACTACTACTACTACTACTACTACTACTACTACTACTACTACTACTACTACTACTACTACTACTACTACTACTACTACTACTACTGTTGTTGTTGTTGTTGTTATTGTTAGTATTGTAATTATTATTATTACTACTAATATCATATTTATATCTATAAGTATTAGAAACATTATTATCATTAGATTTTTATAAGTATTATTAATGTATTTATTATTGTTAATTTTATCATTTAAGTATTATTATTATTATTATTATTATTATTATTATTATTATTATTATTATTATTATTATTATTATTATTATTATTATTATCATTATTGATATTATTGATACCATTATAATTAAAATTATCAAAACTTGAATTTTTATTATAAATTATCATTTTTGTTATTATTTTTATTATTAGTATTTTTATTATCATTACTATTATTTTTAATATTACTATTATTACTATTTTTAGTATTATTATAATTAGAATTTTAATAAACAAATGATAGTTATAAAAATATATATATATATATATATATATATATATATATATATATATATATATATATTTACATATATCCTAACTATACTAATATTATATATTGATTTAAATAAAAATGTTTTTATTATAACATATCAACAACTCCGTAAATTATATATAATAGAAAAAAATATTCTAACATAATTACATATATAAGAATATTAATTATTTATCTAAAATAACATACAAATTATTAAGTATATTAATATTAATATATAAAACTTGTTTAATTGTTATAATATGTGTTAATATATACAAATGATATAGGTTTGTGAATCCGAGGCCAACCCTGCATTGTCCAGTTTCGTCGTATGCATATTTTTACTACAAAATATCGTATTGTGAGTTCATTTGCTCTCTTTTTACTCTTTACATTTTTGGGACTGAGAATACATGCGTTGTTTTTACAACTGCTTTATTAAATGCTTTTGAAATATATTTTTAACTGAGAATACATGAAATGCTTTTAGAAATGTTTGACGCGATATGACACAAGCAAAACATTCCTCAAATGAATTATTATGCAGACAGAAGTTCTGTGGTTTATTATTGAATTAGTTGGACGTGATAATTGCCACTAATTATTGTGAATATTTTCCCCTGATTATTATTGCTTGGTAACCTAAGAATTAGAAACGGGTATGGCTCTAATTCACGCGAATCCTAAAGGTAGCTACCGAGTTTAACACCCCCACCCAGAATGTTCACTAGACGGAAGAGCTAGTGGGCGTGGTGTTTAGTACTTCGAAGTTTATATATTTATACAGACGAGATGTTCTGTTTTAGGGATATTATTGATGCGCATTATATGTTAAGGTCGGTTACCATGTTGAGAAATAAAATCAAAGTGAATGTTATGTATCGAGAGAATGATTTTTATACACAGATTATGTGTATTATTTTTGTGCACAAGATATGTGTACGGTTATTAAAAATTGTGAGGCAACCTACGGGGGAGAAAAGGATACGAACCTACTCTGCCAAGCATTATTAAAAATGGTTTAGTACACGAGATAGGTGTACTGTATTTAAATCTTGTGGTCTATCAAAATGATGAATTTTATTGTTTATGATACACCTATGAACTCACCAACCTTTTGGTTGACACTTTAAAGCATGTTTATTCTCAGGTATGAAAGAAATCTTCCGCTGTGCATTTGTTCATTTTAAAGATATTACTTGGAGTCATTCATGACATATTTCAAAAGACGTTGCATTCGAGTCGTTGAGTTCATCTCAATTATAGTTGGATATATTATGAAATGGTATGCATGCCGTCAACTTTCGATGTAATGAAAGTTTGTCTTTTAAAAATGAATGCAATGTTTGTAAAATATATCATATAGAGGTCAAGTACCTCGCGATGAAACCAAATGTAATGTATTCGTCCAGATGGATTAGGACGGGATGTTAAAAATAGCCTGACATAATTTTTTATTCGAGCCCGTGTATCCGCACGAACCAGATGCTTTCACTAAGTCAATGATCGATAAGGGGTACTTCTGCATACTTATACCCCACCAACGATAGTAGCGGGACCAAATGTCTTTTGCAAACGGGCAATGTAATAGGGTATGTTCAGGTGTTTCTAATTCATCATTGCAAATTGGGCATCTAGTTGAGTCGAGATCTATTCCTCTTTTTTCTAATTCGGTTCTAAGCGGTAAACGATTTCTTTGTACCTGCCACAAGAAAACTTCAATTTTTTGGGGAACTAGCTTATTTCTCAAAGTTTCACCTGCAGTTGATTCTTTAGAAATCTTTTCGTTTATTAGCTTGGTTAGTACAAAGGTGAAGAATGGTCTGTTTGAGTGTAGTGACCACTTCCAACTGTCCTCACCCTCGTTACCAAAATCTGTCTGTGATACTTCAGCTTCAAGTTGCTGGATTTCAGACTACAGCCTGCCCGAAGGTATTCGGCGCAAGTTCCAATTAAAAACAGTACATGTATCGCTTTTAACAATCCTATCTTGAACAATTGCATCTTTATGGCTTTCCAACCTGTAAGCTCTATTAAATCGGTCACAAAAAGGTTGGTTACCGATCCACAAATCCTTCCAAAAGAGCGTATCTTCACCATTAATAACAATCTTAACAAAGGAGTTGGCAAACATAATATCAAGTTTTTCCAGATCAGTTCAGGTGGATTTAATACTGTTCCAAATTGATTTTGGATTATTGTTTACCGAGAGATCATTGCTTACTAACCCTCTGTCACGACCATGTATACTTTTAATGATTTTGACTTAAAACTACTCTTTTTCAATCCTAAACCGCCACCACCATTTTCCAAGTAAAGAAAAAAATTTAGATTTTAAAGCCCCGATGTTTAAATCCCCCTCCCCCTCCCGTAAGAAGCAATAATCGAATCCCACCCTACCCAAGACATATTTGAATTTTCCCCCGCCCGCCCCCAAAAAAAAGTATACGCAAACCTTCGAGCAAGTTGATGACGCATGAATGAGCACGGAATAGGGAGAAAGCATATAACGGGAGGCTTGTGAGTACCAATTTTATGAGTGTAATACGACCACCGAACGATAACATTTTGGCTTTCCAATCCGACAACCTTACCTTGAATTTTTCGATTACAAAGTCCCAATCTTTCTCCCTTTTCATAGTACACCCGATAGGAACCCCAACATATTTACGGAAATGGACTACCCTTACAACCCATGAATGTAGCCATCTCTTCCACCGCGTCATTCGAAACACCTAACCCTAAGAAATTGCTTTTTGAAAAATTAACTTTTAAACCCGATATCTTTTCGAAGCTTTGAAGTATCTTCATCAGGTTATTGGCATTTCTTCTACTCCATTCACCGAAGAGGATATAATCATCCGCATATTGAAGTAGGGAAAGATTGATTTCATCACGTCATAGAAGCGCATGGATATTTCCATTTTTAAATTTGATTGATTCATTAAAATTATCATTAGGTACTTGTAATATACGTTTTTTAATACCGATATCGACATCGGATGCTCTCATTTGTCACCCACCTACGCGTTAGGAGGAAACCCAATTCGTGACGACATTGACAGTGCTATCGAAGGTTGGGATAACCCCTCAGAGACCTTCCCAAATCGCATTGATGTTGGTAGTACCATCAAATGTTGGAAACTCCCTACTTGGAGTGAGAATCGAATCTGGTGGGGTTGACAGTACCCCAAGTTAGATCTCACTCACATACCACTCAAGTCAAGCTTCGGTGGTAAATACTTGTAATATTGTATTAATAAAACTACTTGTATTGTAAAAATATCCATTTTTTTACTACTTAAGAGAAGAAGTTAATTACAATTAATGAAGTTTATTTTTCATAAATAAGTGGAAACTTATTAGAATAACTAATGATTTTTTTGTTATAAATATGAAAGTTGAATACATTTAACCATTCTCATTCTGTGCCTTAGGGCACAAGATAACAAAGCCCTTTATCATATTCAATCGTTAAAATAATGCATTAAGTACGTAGCTGTAACTTGTTGATTAGTTGATATTGATGTTTTCCATCGCATTAAATTGAAAGTTGTTATAATTCAGTAGGCTTATAACTACCTTTAGTGGTTTGATTCTTGATGTTATAATTCAGTAGGCTTATAACTACCTTTAGTGGTTTGATTCTTGATGTTATAATTCAGTAGGCTTATAACTACCTTTAGTGATTTGATTCTTGATTTAGAATACTAATAATGAAGTGTAAGAACAAAGATGATAATGGAGAGAAAGAAAGAAACACTTTGTAAGTGTGAGAAATGGTGCAAGTTTAATGCTTGCATTCATGAGTATTTATAGCCTAAAATCTCAATATAAAAATACATACTTTGTGTACCAAAATTGACTATATGTATACACCAAAATTGACTATCCATATCTATATTATTATTATTATTATAACACTCCCCCTTGGATAGCAATTTTATTTTGTTGAAGATCAACTATAAATTACTGCCTCGTTAAAAACCTTGCTAAAGAAAACCCAGTGGGAAAAAACTTTAGTTAAGGGAAAAAGAGTGCAGCATGGAGTTGACTCCCCCTCAAGTAGACATCGCTTCAGCTGTTACATCTTTTGAACATGTCTCATGCCAATGTTATGAACGTGTGTTCTGAAAATAGCAGTTGGAAGTGCTTTCGTGAAAAGATCAGCAGAGTTTTTGCTGGATTGAACATATCTCATTTCAATCTCGTTGTCCTTAATGAGATTTTGAGTGTATGAGAAGAATCTAGGAGGTATGTGTTTGGTTCGGTCACTTTTGATATACCCTTCTTTCATCTGTGCTATGCAAGCTGCATTATCTTCATAGATAATTGTTGGACTTTTATCGCGTTCTAGTCCACAAGAATCATTAATGATTTGTGTCATTGATCTCAACCAAAAACATTCCCGAGTAGCTTCATGTAATGCAATCACTTCGGCATGATTTGACGATGTAGCAACAAGTGTTTGTTTTTGAGAACGCCATGATATTGCAGTACCTCCATTTAGGAATACATATCCAGTTTGAGATTTAGCTTTATGTGGATCAGATAAATAACCTGCATCTGCATAACCAACCAAATCTTGTTTTGATTCGTTAGAATAAAATAATCCTAAATCAGTAGTTCCTTGAAGGTATCGAAATATGTGTTTGATCCCATTCCAGTGTCTTTTGGTAGGAGCAGAGCTGAACCTTGCCAACAAATTAACTGCAAAAGAAATGTCAGGTCTTGTACAATTTGTAAGATACATAAGAGCTCCAATTGCACTAAGATATGGTACTTCTGGTCCAAGAATGTCTTCTTGATCTTCACATGGACGAAATGGATCAGCTTCAACATTGAGTGATCTAACAACCATAGGAGTACTTAATGGTTTTGCCTTGTCCATATTGAAACGTTTCAAAATCTTTTCAGTATATGTTGTTTGATGTACAAGTAAACCATTAGGCATATGCTCAATTTGTAAACCAAGGCAATACTTGGTTTTTCCGAGATCTTTCATTTCAAATTCTTTCTTTAGAAGTTGAATGGCTTCATGGATCTCTTTATTTGTACCTATGATGTTAAGATCATCAACATAAACAGCTATGATCACATATCCGGATGTTGTTTTCTTAATGAAAACACAAGGGCAAGTAAGATTATTTGTATACCCTTTGCTTATCAAGTAATCACTTAATCGGTTATACCACATACGTCCCGATTGTTTTAACCCATATAAAGATCTTTGTAATTTAATCGAATACATTTCTTTGGGTTTTGCATTTGATGCTTCTGGTACCTTAAATCCTTCAGGTATCTTCATATATATATCACTATCAAGTGATCCATATAGATAAGCAGTCACAACATCCATGAGATGCATTTCTAAATTTTTAGAAACTGCCAGGCTGATTAAGTATCTAAAAGTAATTGCATCCATAACAGGGGAATAAGTTTCTTCATAATCAATTCCTGGTCTTTGAGAAAAACCTTGAGCTACAAGTCTAGCTTTATACCTTGTAACTTCATTTTTCTCATTTCTTTTTCGGACAAAAATCCATCTGTATCCTACAGGTTTCACATCTTTAGGAGTGAGAATGATGGATCCGAAAACCTTTCTTTTATTGAGTGATTCTAATTCAGCTCGTATTGCTTCTTTCCATTGAGCCCAATCATGTCTATTTTGACATTCAACCATAGATGTTGGTTCTGGATCATCATCATTATTCATGATGTCATACGCAACATTAAATGAAAATTTCTCATCAAGATTTTTCATTTCATTTCGGTTCCATAATATTTTTGAATATGCATAATTGATTGCAATTTCTGTATTGACATCATCAATCTCCTCTGCAGTAGGAGTACTGATTTGTGGTTCTTCTTGAACACTTTCTTTTACTTCATTATCAGCTGATTTTCTTTTTCGAGGATTTTTATCCTTTGAACCAATTGGTCTTCCACGTTTCTGACGTGGCAAAGATTCATGAGTGACGTTATTGCCAGCTTTTGAAATTTCAATTCGAGCTGGAGTATTTACTGCTGGTATATATGATTTTGTCACCGTTTTTGTATCTGTAAATGCATCAGGCAATTGATTTGCAAGTTCTTGTATATGCATTATCTTTTGAACTTCTGTCTCGCATTCTTTTGTGCGAGGATCAAGATACTTTAATTGAGGTTCACACCATGAAACATCATTTTCTTTATTTTTCATTTCTCCCCCTAATCTAGGGAACAATGTTTCATTAAAATGACAATCAGCAAAACGTGCTGTAAAAACGTCACCTGTCATAGGTTCAATATACCTTAATATTGAAGATGTTTCATATCCAACATATATTCCCAACCTCCTTTGAGGACCCATTTTTGTACGTTGTGGTGTCGCAATTGGAACATACACTGCACAACCAAATGTTCTAAGATGGGAAATATTTGGCTCTTGACCAAAAGCAAGTTGTAGGGGGGAATATTTATGACTTGCACTTGGTCTGATGCGAATCAATGCAGCAGCATGTAAAATTGCATGACCCCATATAGATACAGGGAGTTTTGTTCTCATTATCAATGGTCTAGCGATTAACTGTAAACGTTTAATCAATGACTCGGCTAAACCATTTTGTGTATGCACATGAGCAACAGAATGTTCAACAACAATTCCTATAGACATGCAATAGTCATTAAATGCTTGAGATGTAAATTCACCAGCATTATCAAGTCTCACCCTTTTAATGGTGTAATCAAGAAAATGAGCTCTCAATTTAATAATTTGGGCAAGAAATTTTGCAAATGCCACATTACGGCTTGATAACAGACAAACATGAGACCATCTGCTAGATGCGTCTATTAGAACCATGAAATATCTAAATGGTCCACATGGTGGATGAATTGGTCCACATATATCACCTTGAATTCTTTCAAGAAACATTGGTGATTCTTTCTCAACCTTAAGTGGTGAGGGTCTAGTTATCAATTTTCCAAGAGAGCAAGATGTACATGGAACCATTGTATCATGATGGATTTTTCTATCCTTTAGTGGATGTCCATGAGTACATTCAATAATCCTTTTCATCATTGTTGATCCTGGATGGCCTAATCTGTTATGCCATAAACTGAATACACCAGGATCAATATATTTTTCGTTAACTACCATATGTATTTCTGGTACATTTATATGTGTATAATGTAATCCAGAACTAAGTCTTGGCAGTTTTTCAACGACATGACTCTTGTCAGTGATACTTAAATATTTCTCATTTTCTGTTGTCACTGACTGATAATCATACCCGTTAAGGTATATGTCGGAGAAACTCAATAAATTTCTGCTTGACTTGGGAGAAAATAAGGCATCATTTATTAAAAATTTTGTACCATTTGGTAGTATGAAATTTGCCTTTCCTATCCCTTTTATCAAGTTAGCAGGTCCTGATATTGTATGTATAGTTCCTTCCGTTGGTTTTAGATCAATAAAATATTTCTCGGATTTAAGTATAGTGTGTGTAGTTCCACTGTCTGCTATACAGAGATCTCCACCATTTGATTGATGTTGTATTCCAGCAAAATTCATATTGAACTTCATATATAAGAAATAAATAGTGAGTACATTAATATTACACAATATTTTAAACGCAAATAGATAGTACTGAAACATTTAGCAAACATAATGACAAAGACAGACGATATTAAATCGTTTATTTTTCGAAAGACACACAACTTAAACATTCAAGAAATCTTCATATAAATCAGATGGTTTCTCAGTGACTGTTGGATCAATATTATCCACAAAATTTACTTCCTTTTCTTTACCTTTCAGCGAATCCTGATACATCTTAACAAGATGTTTAGATGTTCGGCAAGTATTAGCCCAGTGGCCCATTCTACCACATCTGTAGCAAGATTCTTCAGAATTTTTAGAAGAATTTTCTTCAACGTCTTGTTTAATGGGCTTGTTTTGTGGTTGATATTTATATTTTCGTGGATTACTATTTCTTTGACCACCACGGCCACGACCACGACCACGTCCACGCCCATTACCATTACCATAAGGATGGTTTCTACCATAGTTATGGCTTTTGGCATGATGATGGTGATGGTTATTATAACCACGACCTTGCCCGCGTCCTTGTCCCTGTTTATAATTATTTGCAGTATTTGCTTCAGGGATTGCAAGTGTACCAGTAGGACGGGATTGCTGATTTTTCATTAATAGCTCATCATTTTGCTCTGCAACTAAGAGATATGAATTAAGTTCAGGATATGTTTTGAACTTTAGCATTCTCAAATTTCTTTGCACTGTGATGTTTGCAGCATTCATTGTGGAGAAAGTTTTCTCCATCATGTCTGCATCACTAATTTCATGTCCACAGAATTTAAGTTGTGAACATGTATTATACAGAGCTGAGCTGTATTCATTTACTTTCTTAAAGTCTTGGAACCTTAATGTTCTCCATTGTTCCATTGCAGCTGGAAGTAAAATTTTTCTTTGATTATTGAATCTGATTTTGAGACCTTCCCATAAAACATGGGGATCTTCTACAGTCACATAATTATTTTGTAAGCATTCATCAATATGTTGATGAATAAAGCAACATGCCGTAGCTTGTTCTTTTTCAGAACAAGTGTTGTTTTCATTTATGGTTTCAAGAATGCCCATTGATTTAAGATGCATTTTTACTTTTATAACCCATGGCATGTAGTTGTTTCCAGTTGATTCTAAAGGAGTAAATTTAAGCTTTTCCAGATTCGACATTTTCTATTATCAAAAATTAAAACAAACATCATGATAAATTAGAGTCAATTTATATTCATAAGTATATAAACATTAAACATAAATTTAATATAACATAAATGATAAGTAGGTGACAGTGTCGACCATGTGTAAGCAATCATAAATAAATGTTATATAACAAAAATATAAATATTAGTAAACATAAATGAAAATTTGGCGACAGTGTCGACCATATATTTTTTCAGGTGGTATAACCGACCTATATCATTCTGGTGGTATAACCGACCATATATCATTTTGGTGGTATAACCGACCATATATCATTTTGGTGGTATAACCGACCATATATCATTTTGGTGGCAGAGCCAACCATATTTAGTATTAAGATTATCGTGCTGATAACGTGTTATAATTCAGTAGGCTTATAACTACCTTTAGTGGTTTGATTCTTGATGTTATAATTCAGTAGGCTTATAACTACCTTTAGTGGTTTGATTCTTGATGTTATAATTCAGTAGGCTTATAACTACCTTTAGTGATTTGATTCTTGATTTAGAATACTAATAATGAAGTGTAAGAACAAAGATGATAATGGAGAGAAAGAAAGAAACACTTTGTAAGTGTGAGAAATGGTGCAAGTTTAATGCTTGCATTCATGAGTATTTATAGCCTAAAATCTCAATATAAAAATACATACTTTGTGTACCAAAATTGACTATATGTATACACCAAAATTGACTATCCATATCTATATTATTATTATTATTATAACAAAAGTCTAGTAGTACGTCTATTTTTAGATATTTGGTTATCGTTGTAGACAATAAGTGAGATTGCTTACTTTAGTGGGCGATGAGACTAACTTTTCTTATTGTTGTTCATATTACTATACTTTAATCCTTCTTGTTTTTTAGAAATTGATCATTGGCAACCTGACCAGTTCACACGCCTCACTTGGAAAAATACTCGTATCAGGAACCAACGACTAAGCTAGGCACATAAGAGTTGTTACTAAACAAGCAATTGGTCCACCGCGCGATGCTGCGGTAAACTTAAGAATTTAGAAAAGTCACAGGTTATCGCAAAAAGTTGCTGGTTGTTACATACAAAAAGTTATTACATGAGTTTGCATACATTGCATAATCACATGCTCTTTTTGATCTTGGAATGTCTTTCCTGCACTTGTAGTTAGCGAAAGTTGTCCAACATGACTGTAACATCCGGAATATATTAACACAATTTAATAAAGCACCCTAAAACATAGTAGCCCGAGATATTTAATGTTTTTTGAAAATCGTCCATTTTGTGTATAGATATTTGCGTTGTGTTCGTAAAATTATTTCGAGTTGAACCGTGGTTTCGGAAAAATATAACGCGTGGCGAGCGAGAAGATGCGGTCTATTGAAGATTTGAGTGACTTTTTTAAGTTTTTTTTATTTAGAAATATGTAATTTTCACTTTAACCCTTGGAGTTTGGGGTGTTTTACATTTGATAGTAAAGAATGCTTGTGGGTACAACGATGTAAGCGGAACGTACAAGTACTCTAAGTATGGAAGTGAGTTACTATTCATAAATAATAACCCGAAATTGCTCAATTGTATATATGTATAATAAAACTTGAATGATCTAATGGTAACTCTTATGAATATCTTTAAAGGATGTCTTTAAGTTGTATTGTATGCATAATTAGTACTCGTACTACATTAAGGTAGTGCTTTGATGGATAAGTTAGTTATAAAAAGTTAGTTGGCGGTTAGCACTAGAGTATATTTGACTAATGCATCTTCAAATATATATAAAAGGCTATTTTTAAGATTGTCATTAGAAAACTCTATAAATCTATCGATGTTGAACGGATCTTCAATGCAAGTAAACCATATATACATGAATCTGAAATCGGGTCGCATAATTTGACTGCTTTAAATAGAAACCAGTCGCATGATATGTTGATCATATACTGGCTTACGACGTACACTTCAAAAACGGTTCAGTATTCAACTAGTATTTTGAATGGTTCTTTTTTGTCTACAACGTCGAATAGATATAGATATTGATTGATTGATATGACCTACTAGTGACTATACTAATATCCCACTAATAGAAGTAAAAAAAATGTCAAATTTTTACTTTTCCAGTCAAATTCAAGAGTAGTTAAAGTTTTCCAAATGACATATAGTAATGTTTAAGTTTTTTGATTTCTTGAAAGAGCTTCATCGTCACCTATTTGGTCACGTTCCTTGTGAATTGAAATTTTATTATATATATTATCTATTCTATCTTATAAAATGAAATTTATGATGAAGTCATCACCTATTTATAAGGATTATAATATATGTTGCAAGAGTTGTATGATTAATGGATGATGTAATGTATTTAAAAATAAAAAAAATTATAAATATAAAAAATAAAACACGACTTCCATCATAAGACCATGAATAACCCTGCATGTGACGTCACATGCAGATTGTTCACTTTTTTTTGCCAAAAAGTGCAATCTGCCTGTAATGTGGCAGTGTCACCCTTTGACACCAAAATAACCCTGACGCCCCTCCAGTGTCAAATAGGTCCCACCAGTTTTATTTTTTCTTTTTCTTTTTTATTTTATTATGCATACAAATTATATTACATATGATTAAAAACATATAAAAATTAGTCATTACATAAAATTTAACCATTACATAAATTTAACCATTAATGGTGCGGAATGCGGACGGAAGGTTCCAAATATGCTCAACTAGATCATCGGTTAGTTGGTCGTGCACCGTCCTCTAGTCTAAATGTTGAATTAGTGCAATAATACGCTCGTCTTCTGAATCGGAATCGTAACTAAGTAAATACGATCCATGAAAGAAAAATAATTGATAGTTATGAGAGAAAATTGTATGATTTAATTGATAAAAATGAAAAAAATAATAAAGGGAAATGGTGTGTTAAAAGTGTAGAATGTATGGATTTATATAGATAAAAATATATATAATTTAAAAAAAATTCAAAAAAACACAAAAATAGTCGTTTGCCAACGGCTTTATTTTTCAGCCAATCCGCAACTGACACTTGTCCCTGACGCTACCTCACTCCTCCGTGAAAAATTTGACTAACGCCCCTCTCGCGTCACCGGTAACGCCCCACTAGGGGCGTCAGGAGGCGTCACCCAATGCCAGCATGTCTGACGGGACCCCTCTGACGCCGCGTTAAAATTGGTCTAAGCTTCAATGCATTATGTTCTCAGAACATAGGTTATATTTCGAATAAATACAGCTTCCAAGAGAAGCTTCCTACTCTTTATTGCTACATAATACTGTATCAATTTTGATTTAGATAAACATCATCATTAGTTTTACTTTTTCCCCAATCACTCATTTTTCTTTGTAGGAAAATATTCAATCAAGTACCATTTTAAGTGATTATGTTAGTGCTACTTTGACATTTCAGATTAAATTAGAATGCGGTATTAAATCAAGATTGTCTTCCGAATTAGAAGGTAATATCGTAAACTCTGATTCATTATACAAAGTGTTCAACAAAGAAATTTTCATCAAAATCAACTTATCTTTTCCGATTTTCTTATTAGGTGGCGTTTTAATTTTGAAACTTAGTTAGGGTTTTATCACTAATTCAATTTACATCAATTCTGTTTAAAATTAAGGTTCTATATTGTCAGTTTATTGTCGTTATTCAGCTTAATTAAACTATATTGATTGCAGTTAGGGTTTTATGTGCGGTATTAACTCCGAATTTCTTTTATAATTTAAAGTGTTTTTCATAGCTCGGAAGGCGAGATCTTACTGCAAGAGTTTATTCTTTATCCTCGGATAATATTTGACTTTATGATATTTATTTTTTATGTTAGTTTCACAAGTTCATTAGTTTATGTGATGAAAGGACCCGTTCATATACATTATAAACGATGCACAATAGTTGATTACATTGCGAGGTATTTGACCTCTATATGATACATTTTACAAACATTGCATTCGTTTTTAAAAGACAATCTTTCTTTACATCGAAAATTGACAGGCATGCATACCATTTCATAGTATCCACTATCCAACTATAAATTGATTTAATAATAATCTTTGATGAACTCAATGACTCGAATGCAACGTTCTTCGAAATATGCTATGAAAGACTCCAAGTAATATCTTTAAAATGAGCAAATGCACAGCGGAAGATTTCTTTAACACCTGAGAATAAACATGCTTTAAAGTGTCAACCAAAAGGTTGGTGAGTTCATTAGTTTATCATAATCATTTATTTCCATCATTTTAATAGACCACAAGAATTTCATTTCCAGTTCTCATAAATATACGTCCCATGCATAGAGACAAAAATAATCATTCATATGGTGAACACCTGGTAACCGACATTAACAATATGAATATAAGAATATCCCCTATCATTCCGGGATCCTCCTTCGGACATGATATAAATTTCGAAGTACTAAAGCATCCGGTACTTTGGATGGGGTTTGTTAGGCCCGATAGATCTATCTTTAGGATTCGCGTCAATTAGGGTGTATGTTCCCTAATTCTTAGATTACCAGACTTTAAATAAATAGGGGCATATTCGATTTCGATAATTCAACCATAGAATGTAGTTTCAATTACTTGTGTCTATTTCGTCAAACATTTATAAAAGCGCATGTATTCTCAGTCCCAAAAATATAAAGGGTAAAAAGGCAAATGAAACTCACCATACTGTATTTCGTAGTAAAAATACATATAACGTCATTGAACAAGTGCAAGGTTGGCCTCGGATTCACGAACCTATATTAATTATATATATTTATATGTTGGTCAATATTTGTATAGCAATTTAGGTCAGGTCATAGTGTAATCCTATCCTATAGCTCGAGTCTGACTCTACAGTATAGTAACATGTTATATTACTCATGCTCAATTAAGATTCTAGTAAAAGGTGACGTGTGAAACAACGTAACACAAATGGTTTCATAATCATAAAATAGTATTTTAGGTTTTTTTTTTTTTTTAGAGAAAATCAACACAAAAAGTTAACTGAAAAGTTAACAGAAAAAGTCAAAGTTCAAAGTCAAAAGTCAAAGGTTAAAGTCAAAAGTCAAAGGTCAAAGTAAAAATGAGGTCGCATGCAAATATATAATAACTTATACAAAAATAATTTTCGGTCAAACATGACTAAACGGGCCACTTCAGCTATTTTTAGAAAAATTATCGGAACTCCGATTGATAAACGGCCAAAGATAAAAGTTACACATTACATAAAAAATTAAGCATAAATATTACAGAAGTAAACTAAACCTAGACAACTCATAGTTGCCAACGCGTTTTCGGCGTTTCAAAGTTAATTTTTCAGCTTTAATAAATTTACAAAAGTGACCGAGTAGCCTACTTTGGAGATTTTTAGAAAATTCCTCAAAACTCGTATTGACAAACGGTCAAAGCCTGCAAATTCTCGTTACCACAAAGAGATAACATGATTTTTGGCAAGAGTAAACACATATCAGGCCGAAAATGACAACTGATACAAAACTGACATTTTTAAATAAAAAAATTTCAGCTCTTTTTAGAATTTTAAAATGTGACCAAACCGTCAACTTTGATGATTTTTAGAAAAATCGTCGAGACTCGAATTGACAAACGGCTAGAGTTGTTTATTAGACCTTACAGCAAAGAATTCAGTGGTATTTTTTTTTATATATGAAACAACGCAGATCAGCGAGAATTTCAGTTCCTGTTTCGACATTTCATCAAAATTTGCAAAACTTCTTTTGTCCATAACTTGACAACCGTTCAACGAAACGAGACGTGCTTTATATGAAAATTTATCTACTCGACGAGTAGAATCCAAATAACCACTTTTTATAACCCAGAAAATTAGTTCACTAATTATCATCCGCAATTTTAATTATGAAATTAATTATGCAATTTGTTTATTTCATAACTTTCTAACCATTACTTGGATTCAAGTGATTCTTAAACCAAAATTCAACTATTTTTCGCTAGCTTTCCAACAACATGCATATCTTATACCTTATCTCAATCGTATATGTAACTAATTCAGGAATCAACATAACCTATCTAATGGCAATATCAAAAGTACAAGCATGCATAATCCTATATACTCGAGCACTAGTCAGGGATACACTATTAGTATGTAAAAATTAAATTATGAGTACTCACATATCAATATTGAGATTCAATATTGCAGGAAAGGTACGTAAACGCAACGGAGATGATAAACACTATATTGACCTCACGAGCATACCCATGAACCATACTCAATCACCTCCATAGCTATAACCCATAATTTCCTTGATCTTATCCCACTCGAAAAAACAACTTCGAAATCACTGGGACAGCACTCCGTCGTAATATTTTATGTATACTAATAATATCTTGAGATAATACGGAGTAAATATATATATGTAAATCGATTGAGAGAGTTTAGAGAAAACTATTTTCAAGTTTCTATGAAATAATGAAACCTATTGAATTCTATTTATAATAGATTTTTGAATTATTAAAGTGAATTATTAAAGTATGAATTATTAAAGTGAATTATTAAAGTATGAATTATTAAAGTATGAATTATTAAAGTGAATTATTAAAGTATGAATTATTAAAATGAATTATTAAAGTGAATTATTAAAGTATGAATTATTAAAGTTAAAGTAAAGTAAAGGTAAAGTTTAAGTATAGTAAAAGTATAAAACTATGTTCTTATAATACGCGTATAAATATATATAATATTAATTTAAATCGTTATATATATTTAATAAAATAAAATATAAATATCGTTATCTTTATCATACTAGTTAAGTAATGAGTTGTCAAAAGTGGTTCTAGATATTTATAAAAGTTATATACGTTTTAATAATAAAGTTCTTTTTAAACTGAAAACGTTTTTGTACGTTTGAAACTAAATAGATCAATCGAGTCTTTATGAGATTCAATCTTCCACTATCCTTTGTCTAGTTCTCAATGACTGACAATTTGTTCATATTTATAAATCACTTTACCATTTTCCGAATATTGTTAAAATGAAAAGATTTCTCAAATTAAAGTGGGCCTTTCAACAGAGACTTGTAATCATAATTCAATATATCTGATAATTCAATCATTTGATCTTATCTTCTAATTCCATTGATAAACATTTTGAAACAGATACAATCATATAAAGTATTTAATCTAATATTTTGTTTACGTTTCAAGTTATAATATATATACACATATACATATATAATCATATTCGTTTAATGGTTCGTGAATCGTTGAAACTTGGTCGAGGTTGGATGAATGTATGAACATAGTTTAAAATTCTTGAAATTTAACTTAACAAATATTGCTTATCGTGTCTGAAACATATAAAGATTAAAGTTTAAATTTGGTTGGAAATTTCCGGGTTGTCACAGTACCTACCCGTTAAAGAAATTTCGTCCCGAAATTTGAGTGGAAAGGTCGTGAATGATAATAAGTATGTTATCATGATGCATACGGGCTGAAAATTAGAGTTTTATCATCAGCGAATAATTTGGATAAACAATCTATTTATATGAAGAGTACGAATGAAGCTAACATAGAAGAGTGAAATGAGTAAGTGTAGATTCATCTTATCATTTGACGTAGATATGATTGATTCCCAGATTTTAAGGGATTTGAAGAAAATCTTCTTAATAAGATTTGACTCTCCGGTAATCAAGGGAATTAGGATCCGCTTTAAATGCGATCGTCCATTTTAATTGTTCTGTCGGAGATTTTCTTATAAATTCACCTCCTTCGTTTCCTTACAACTCACACCATCTGTTGATGCATTTTATGCAAGTCCCTAGACATCTACCCACGTCCATTGCAGGTACAACAGTTTACAGGCCACCATGATTGCTCGTTATTATCCTATCCGTGGTTGTATGTGGTTACAGGAACTGCAGGAACGAGATTTAGATGTTTGACTATGTTAGACTTAGTCAGACGTACGAGTGAAGCCTCACTAGTACGGCTGACAGGCTCATACGCATGGTTGATGCTGAGCTAAGTCACAATTACAACCTAAATGATAAGACACGAGTGAGTGATCACCCGTACGATTGATGAAGCCAACTCGTACGTGTGATGAATGAATCGTATGGGTGTGTCAACAGCAGGGGTATATAAAGTCTTATGTTCTTCATTTTAGGTTAAGCCTCTCATTTGTTACACACACTCAGATCTAGTGAGCTCTTTCGATTCTCTCTCAGTCCAAATCACCCAGGTGGTGAATAATAGCTCTAGGTGTTGATCTAATCACACTTGATTTAGTTGTGGTTTGACTAAATTAATCAAAAAAAACTTAACCTATTCACTAGAGGGTTTGATTCACTTATTATGCCATTGTGTGAGTTAAATCTGTTGATTTCTAAGTTCCTAGTCATGTTTCGTCACCTTCTATTCTTTCCCCCTCAACTCATATTTTAAAGTATTCATCAATATGCTCCATCCAGTTCTAATTCTCGATATACTTCTAACTTTCATATCGGTCATTCTTCTTTTTTTCATCTACCGCCGGAAGAATCTATTTACTTCTACTATACTCTTAGGTTTATAGTGTTCCTAGTTCTCCCGTGTCTTTATATTGCTATATGCATCGATATATATGGTTTATAATTTCTGGTTTGTCGTTGGGCTTTATATGTTCCCTTATATTTCAAAGTCTCTGCTTCTGTCTTCTATAATCATTATCATTCACAGTTAATGCTCTCTTTTATTTGCTGCAATTTATACCCCAATTTCTATTTTGAAGTTTTGTCCTTTCGTTTCTTCTTCTTGCGATTAAGCACCGCTTGTAATGGTCCAGAATTCACAGATACGAATTTCGAAATGAACATTATTAATGTTCTAGGAAGGAAATTATGATGGCACGATCTTGACTTGTCAAATTACTAAAATACCTTGGAAAAGGCCGAATCATCAAGAAATATTTTCTTGATATTTTAGAGGTTAAATAGAATACAAGAGTCGTATAACATGGCACATGATGATGTTATGATCTGTGAATCATCACGTTCCATTTAGAAACTCAGCATGACTTACTGTAATATAATCACATTGATCAAGTGTCATTATATTATACTAATTCATGCTTCAGTTCCCAAAACTACTTCAAAATATTCCTATTTTAAACTTGAATGTTTCAGAATTTAGAAACTAAAATAGTTTCTTTTATGATGTAATACAGATAGCGCGAAGAGGTAAATGATTTCAAATAAGAAAAATTAAGAAAATATCTTCAGAAATATGGAGGATATTTATAATGAAAGATATGATGATATTTTAGAATTTCTAATATCAGAGGATGATGAAGAATGTTGTCCGCAGGGGTTTAGAGTCAGGAGCAAGGTATTCGTTAATGACTTCAGCAGATACTGAATTATTTGGATCCTTTGAAGTCAGGTTCAGTCTTTGTAAATTGTCCACAGCCTCCTTCCTACTTTGCTCAATCCGTTTTCCAGTTCCAAGACTTCTCTTTTTCTGCGCTTTGCCAGCACACCTATTCATTATCATCAAACTTTTACTGTTAAGGTCGTTTATAATTTTTTTGCTGCTTCATCAGTATTTTTCCATTTTCGGATAACCAATTCGTAGTTCGAAGTGTTTTTCAGAATCTTCACATTCAAATTAAGTCCAGAAGATAGACGTTATATATACACATATAACTGTTGGCGTGGACATGCTGCGAGATTTCAAAATACTGATTGCTAATTCCCAATGATTCGTATGGAAATTCTCATTACAAGATGCGAATGAGTAAATGATGGGGTTTCAATGAATAATTATAATGACTTTTTGGAGAGGCTAAAGTCAAAGGGTAATGAAGTTGTTGATACATCTGTTAATAATGTGGTGGAATGTAAAAGGTTCCCTGGTAACGATGGTGTATATCTCAAGGTTATAATAAGGTTAGTCTGACTGAAAAGTCGAAGTTGACTTGCTGGAGCTGTGACAAAACTGGCTACTTTGAATAGGAGTCGCAAAGTTATTTTTGCTAATAAATGCTAAAGAATCTGACGCGGATACGTTGTTTAAACTTTTACTTTGGTTTCAAGAGTTTTTCAGGTACATAACTGTGGGTAACATGTGGTTGGATCATCATCTCGATTGCTCAATATTCGAAGTGTCTTCAGAAATTTTCGAAGGGTTTGAACACAAATTGTAATCGTTAACATACATTTGATGTTCTAACACAGTTTTGAAGTCAAAATATAGCTTGTGAAAGATGTAAGGATCTAAGAGTGATGATTTTGGTCATATCTCAAGTTGAATTTTGAGATTTCAAAATCAGAATATGTAATTAAATTTTGAATGAGTATGGTTGTTTTGATTTCTATAAAAGAATGTATATTGTTGTGAAAGTAGGGAGTATAATGGATGATTTGCTGAATCAGATTCGAAGAATGTAATATATTAATTGTGAATTTATATATCTCTCGGGTATTACCTACCCGTTAAAAAAAATTTCACAATTAATATTTTGTACAAAAGAATTTTATTACAGTCTTTATGAAAATATATATATGTATATTTTCTTCAGATGTAACATAGATTTAATGAGTTAATGTTAAATTAAACTCATTTGATTTACGGTTGAAACTAGAATTGAATAATCCCTAAAGGCTTTAAAAAGTACATAACTTTTACGCAGTATTTCTTTAATGACATTGAAATTATGAATCAATACTTCGTTATTTGTTGATGTATGATGTTCGGTTCATGGAATTCTTGTGAATTTCGCAAAGTACGAATGATGTTATCTGAAAAGTTTCGGGTACATCGATGATGAAAGTGTAAAATCAAATATATACTTGATTTATTATGAATTCGAATTTGTTGAATTGCAACAGAGATTGTAGTTAACGCTGGTTAAGTTGCGGCCGAAGGACGTACATTATTGCATATTTGTAATATGAATTAACCGAGTAGTTAAGATTCACACACAATAGCTTAGCAAGGAAAGATTTATTTTTATTTCAAAATATATAAAATATACATATAATTTCTTCAAAGGGAATGAGTTAATTCTTCATAACTCGTTGATACAATATTCGGGTTATTGATTCGTAATGATGTCCATAGTGATTCTTGAGCTGACGGAGTTTGTGATGTTATAGGTGTTGTTGATTCTGATGTTGACTGTACTGATGATGCTGGTGACGCTGACGGTACTGTTGATGCTGTTGGTAAAACAAGTTTAGCTTGTTAATCACACACCATTTTTGTCAGGGTTTCTACTCTTCCTTCTATCATTTTGGTTCGCTTAACTGATTTATGGTTAGGGCTAGATTAGATAATCTCTAAGACTTTAGAGATTACATAATCTGCGCGGAATGTTTCTCCAATGAAGTTATGAATTAATACTTCGTCGGTTATTGTTGTTGGTATTCCTTGGTATCTACAGGGCGTATGACATTGGTGCTCGTGGGACAGAGTGTAAAGTTGAGGTTTACGACGTGGTTGTGGTTGGGGTGGTAATGGTACTATTGGCGTTGATGATGGTGTTACTGGTTATGCTGCTGATGCTGCTGCTGGTGTTTGTAATCTCTGCACCATATTCTCCAAAGCCACTACCCGAGCGCGAAGCTCGTTGACTTCTTCTATTACACCGGGGTGATTGTCGGTTCGGACGAGCGGATAAATAAAATCTAAAATTTGATGTAATATATAATTGTGACGAGATACTCTGGAAATGAGCAAGAAAATGGTGTTTCGGACAGGTTCGCCGGTAAGTGCTTCAGGTTCTTCGTCAAGATGGCAATGTGGTGGATGGAAGGGATCACCTTCTTCTTGTCTCCAATGATTGAGGAGGCTACGAACCCATCCCTAATTCATCCATAATAGGTGATGACTGATTGGTTGATCTATTCCGGTCACACTGCTTTCGGAGCTGGAGTGGGATTCCATTTCGAAATCCGAGGAACTTGAATTAATGATGAATTCCATTTCGTACGATTGAATAAGGATTTTATTTTTTCGATATGAAATGATTTTTGGTTATCGGATGGTATTCTAATTACATAGGATACCCATATATATAGAACAAAAGATTTCGTAAATTACGGAGGAATTTACGGGATATATCAGGCAACGTTTACAGTAATAGATACGATAATATATGATTTAGCAGATACGCTAAGATATGAATTTTTGTCTATACACTATTCATGCAATCAATGCAGCAAGACGTGTCTTAGACTAAAAATGATAAGCAGGTAATTTCCTGAGGATGATAAGTAGTTAATTTTTGACACAAAATGATAAGCAAAACTATTGACATGCAGACACGGTCGAAGTCCAGACTCACTAATGCATCCTGTCGACTTATCTGTTAGACACACTAATGCAGACTTGGTTCGCTAAGACCACCGCTCTGATACCAACTGAAAGGACCCGTTCATATACATTATAAACGATGCACAATAGTTGATTACATTGCGAGGTATTTGACCTCTATATGATACATTTTACAAACATTGCATTCGTTTTTAAAAGACAATCTTTCTTTACATCGAAAATTGACAGGCATGCATACCATTTCATAGTATCCACTATCCAACTATAAATTGATTTAATAATAATCTTTGATGAACTCAATGACTCGAATGCAACGTTCTTCGAAATATGCTATGAAAGACTCCAAGTAATATCTTTAAAATGAGCAAATGCACAGCGGAAGATTTCTTTAACACCTGAGAATAAACATGCTTTAAAGTGTCAACCAAAAGGTTGGTGAGTTCATTAGTTTATCATAATCATTTATTTCCATCATTTTAATAGACCACAAGAATTTCATTTCCAGTTCTCATAAATATACGTCCCATGCATAGAGACAAAAATAATCATTCATATGGTGAACACCTGGTAACCGACATTAACAATATGAATATAAGAATATCCCCTATCATTCCGGGATCCTCCTTCGGACATGATATAAATTTCGAAGTACTAAAGCATCCGGTACTTTGGATGGGGTTTGTTAGGCCCGATAGATCTATCTTTAGGATTCGCGTCAATTAGGGTGTATGTTCCCTAATTCTTAGATTACCAGACTTTAAATAAATAGGGGCATATTCGATTTCGATAATTCAACCATAGAATGTAGTTTCAATTACTTGTGTCTATTTCGTCAAACATTTATAAAAGCGCATGTATTCTCAGTCCCAAAAATATAAAGGGTAAAAAGGCAAATGAAACTCACCATACTGTATTTCGTAGTAAAAATACATATAACGTCATTGAACAAGTGCAAGGTTGGCCTCGGATTCACGAACCTATATTAATTATATATATTTATATGTTGGTCAATATTTGTATAGCAATTTAGGTCAGGTCATAGTGTAATCCTATCCTATAGCTCGAGTCTGACTCTACAGTATAGTAACATGTTATATTACTCATGTTCAATTAAGATTCTAGTAAAAGGTGATGTGTGAAACAACGTAACACAAATAGTTTCATAATCATAAAATAGTATTTTAGGGTTTTTTTTTTTTTTTTAGAGAAAATCAACACAAAAAGTTAACTGAAAAGTTAACAGAAAAAGTCAAAGTTCAAAGTCAAAAGTCAAAGGTTAAAGTCAAAAGTCAAAGGTCAAAGTAAAAATGAGGTCGCATGCAAATATATAATAACTTATACAAAAATAATTTTCGGTCAAACATGACTAAACGGGCCACTTCAGCTATTTTTAGAAAAATTATCGGAACTCCGATTGATAAACGGCCAAAGATAAAAGTTACACATTACCAAAAAAATTAAGCATAAATATTACAGAAGTAAACTAAACCTAGACAACTCGTAGTTGCCAACGCGTTTTCAGCGTTTCAAAGTTAATTTTTCAGCTTTAATAAATTTACAAAAGTGACCGAGTAGCCTACTTTGGAGATTTTTAGAAAATTCCTCAAAACTCGTATTGACAAACGGTCAAAGCCTGCAAATTCTCGTTACCACAAAGAGATAACATGATTTTTGGCAAGAGTAAACACATATCAGGCCGACCATGACAACTGATACAAAACTAACATTTTTAAATAAAAAAATTTCAGCTCTTTTTAGAATTTTAAAATGTGACCAAACCGTCAACTTTGATGATTTTTAGAAAAATCGTCGAGACTCGAATTGACAAACGGCTAGAGTTGTTTATTAGACCTTACAGCAAAGAATTCAGTGGTATTTTTTTTATATATGAAACAACGCAGATCAGCGAGAATTTCAGTTCCTGTTTCGACATTTCATCAAAATTTGCAAAACTTCTTTTGTCCATAACTTGACAACCGTTCAACGAAACGAGACGTGCTTTATATGAAAATTTATCTACTCGACGAGTAGAATCCAAATAACCACTTTTTATAACCCAGAAAATTAGTTCACTAATTATCATCAGCAATTTTAATTATGAAATTAATTATGCAATTTGTTTATTTCATAACTTTCTAACCATTACTTGGATTCAAGTGATTCTTAAACCAAAATTCAACTATTTTTCGCTAGCTTTCCAACGACATGCATATCTTATACCTTATCTCAATCGTATATGTAACTAATTCAGGAATCAACATAACCTATCTAATGGCAATATCAAAAGTACAAGCATGCATAATCCTATATACTCGAGCACTAGTCAGGGATACACTATTAGTATGTAAAAATTAAATTATGAGTACTCACATATCAATATTGAGATTCAATATTGCAGGAAAGGTACGTAAACGCAACAGAGATGATAAACACTATATTGACCTCACGAGCATACCCATGAACCATACTCAATCACCTCCATAGCTATAACCCATAATTTCCTTAATCTTATCCCACTCGAAAAAACAACTTCGAAATCACTGGGA